>NW_023502986.1:600000-880000 GCF_014066315.1 Letharia lupina
CACTGCCACAGCTGACTCAGGACGAAAGGCATCCAATTGCACGTTGGGGTTGGTTATCTCAGATACCCATTTATCAATCGTAGTCTCACGCTCTTTCGAAGTATTAGCCGCAATTAAACCTTGAGCTTGACCGCAGCTAGACACATGATCGTTCCAAAGCCGAATTCCTTGAACCGAGGCAGCCGGCTTTGATTTGACTTGAACAACGTTCGACCCTTTGACGAGTACCAGTACGCACAGATCCCGAATAGACTTGATAAACGAATCCTTTTGTAGAAGCGTTGTGACCGGCCTTTTATCGTTCAAATCTTTCAAAGCGATAAGCTGCAAGCTAATTGACGTTTCGCCTTCGAGAATATAGAAACTGTAGATTCGTGGAAAGTTTATTTCATTGACCTTGAGACGTCAGCGGTAGACGTCTAGTGAAGCTTACACCAGTGTGGGCCATTGTTGAGTCGACGAGCAAAGGTTCGAAGCCTATCGACAGTGGAAATAGACTTACCATCATCTTGTTGAGTCGTTCTAGCTTCGAAATCGCCTTCTCAATGTTCTTGTCTCTGTCGGCCATTATCATTAAACCCGCCGAGTCGCTTGCGTGCTCAACACGGCATCCGCAAAGGTTTCCAATTCTTCCAAGGAGTTGTAAGCTCAACTTCGATCCAAGTTCTTTGCTTTCGCTACTTGGCGACCATTTTCGAATGATGTTCTCGTGCTCAATGAGGGGTATCTGACCATTGGCTTTGATGGCTTGCATTGTTTTTTCAGTCCACGTAGCAAGCGTGAAGCTCGGATGAGTTCCGTCTTTTCTAATGATCTTCTCGTCTTCGAACAGATCAGGCTCCTCATTCTTCTCCACGGAGATGAAGGTTCTAATAGAATTCACAAGAAAGGCTAGTGACTCATCGTTGTTGTGAGATGCTTGAAGGATGAAAAACTTCCCGTCGAAATGGCAGGTTATATCCGTATTCGAATTCTTCCTGAACAAGCCGACGAGTTCGTGTCCCTGCAGAAGGCGTCAGCATATGTAAACCGGTTGAAGGTTGAGGAACTTACAGCAGCCTCACTGAAATTATACAGTGATCCCACAATGTGGGAAATGGCACGCTCTTGTGCCATTGTTCAGGCGTCAATGATGACCTGCGCTGACTGGGCAATTTTATGCGTCTGGGTTGAGATTGAAAGGTGGAAATGTTGATGAGTGAGGCACAAAGGTAGTGGAATTTGGATGAACGAACCGCTGCTGACACATCCGATGCAAGCAAACGGAAGGTGCAAACAATTATTTTTTTGGCCCCTCAAACCGAAACGATTCTGCGTAAGTAAGGGTGCCTCGCTGCTATATGCAGTTGCTGTGACTGCTTTGTTTTTTGACTCTTCTACCTGTTGAGTAAGCTGTGAGAAAAACTTGCAGTCTGGCCAGTTGACCTAATTTGAAGATCATCCCTATGGAAGTTGTTAATCACGAAATGAATTGCTTCAAGGCGGAGCCGTGAACAGCGAGATAAATCTCGTTGGTGCTGATCTTGTTGATGTGTTAAGGTTTTGACATTCGACTGCCACTTTTTTTTGGCACCTCGCCTGCCGTTAGTTAGCGAACAAATATGGCTTGCGCTCTTGCTCAGAGACCAACTGTGAGCTGATTCTGAATCCTCAATGGAGAAGCCACAGAGTTCCCAATCTCATTTTCAGCAGTCACAACCTCCTGGCTTGTAAATTTGTTCGTAGAGATTCGGACCCAAGGCGAAGATCTTGTGTCTGATGACCTGACACAGCATACGGCCAACGAAGCTCCAGAGGTAAGTAAGCTTCAGAGCGTTGCGAGGGACGCAGGCACGTGAAGGAAGGTTTGAAGTAGACGGAACGAATGGGAAGATGGGAAGGAACAAGGCAACGCGGAGAATTTACAGCATGGTAACTTTAGTAAAAAGACAAATGCTGCGATTTAATGTGGGTGCTGGCAGTCAGCAAAAGGTCTACGACGACGTACAAAAACCTGCTTCTAATCCCCATGCCCTTGAAAATGCTCTCTGCACGCTCCAGCGCTATGCATTGGGTATCTCGATGGTCACATTTCCCCAAACTCCAAGCAGTAGCCTTTCCATGACCTATACGTTCTCTCTAGAATCCTTCTTGACGTTGACAACGTGCTTCATCTGGCCGAGCACGCCACTCATCTGCTCATGAAGTTCCTCGTTGGCGCTGTTGTTCCTCTCAGCCTTCTCCTGGATCTCTTGAAGCCCAGATTCCTGTTCCTTCTTGTACGCCTGAAATCCTGTCAACAGCTTATCCTTCACCTGCGCGACCTTAGCGAGTTCATGTGTGAGTTGCTCAATCACGATCTCAAGCTCCGTCATCTTTCGCTTGTCACCATCAATCTCTGTCCGAAGATCGTTGAGATCGGTCTTGAGCTTTTGCGTTTGACGTTCGTACCTGTCCTCCAAAGTCTTCCATGAGCTTGCGAGGATCTCATATTGTGCGGTAGACCTTCTTGCCTCCTCTCTATCCTCTGCAGCACTTCTCCGTAGCTCCTCGACGACCTCTTCCCGTTCCCGTCGACTCTCCCGTGTCTCCTTCTCAGCCTTCTCTCTCCGCAGCTTCTCGGACTGCAGATCAGCCCTTAGAAGCTCAATCTTCCTATCTTTCTTGGTCATCTGAATCTTGTCTGATTCGTGAATCGATGACAGGGTTTCGTTCGACACTTGGAGCCCTTCCAAGGCTGACCTTGCTGATTCTCCACGTTTTACCTCCTCCTCAAGTTTGACGATAGCGAGCTTTCTCTCTCGTTGCAACCGGTCGTTCTCCCCCATAAGCTTCTCTATTACTCTTCCCGATTTCCCCGTTGCGGCGCGGCCTATTGCGGCCGACCAGTTGTGTGAGTCAGGTCCAGGAGTGGGGCTAAATTCGGAGGTGGGCGTGCCGATCGTAGAAAACGTTTGAGGCGAATTAAGAGAGGAGTCTACTTCTGAAGGCAGCGGAGAAGCAACTCGGCTGACAGGCTGTTGCTTCGTAGGCGTATCATGTTCGATGCGGCGCATTGGCTTTCCTGCTGACGGAGCCGGCTGTTTATTTGGAGTTGAGAGATCAGCTGAAAGATAGTGACTCAGACCATTTAGGGGCATGTTGGGAGAAAAAAGCTCGTCTAGTTGTATTTTCGGTGCCTCTGCGAAGACTACGTGAGCGTTGTTTTCGGAGATGCAAGTAGACAAGAGACGTCGCAACAGAGACATTGTGGTGAATATTAAGCGGGGACGTATTAGCAAATTTGCATACCGAGTTTCCATGTCTTCATCTGGACCAATTCCGGCCGTGGACTACTTTGTCGTGATCTCATTTTGTGTTAAAGTTGGCCACATACATTTACTTTCACATCCCTCAGATATAGGGACTCTTGGGAGAGAACAGACTGCGCAAAAGCAGGTCTCGACCATGAAGAGCAAGATAAAAGGTTGTGACCAGCATTTTTACATCAACAATACAAGGCGACTACTCAGTCAACCAGACTGGTGTTATTGGGGGGGCTCAGGCAAAGAAGGAAGTGAAGATGAAGCGCAAAGATAGGCGCGAGTGCTATTACTCGTAGCGTATGCACAAAGGCCCGGAATGCTTGGCGCTGAGAATTCCCACACACCCCACCAAGAATAACAGTGAATAGCTTTATCTTCTCCAATATCGTATTTCTATTGCTATCTTCGTAACAAGTAAGACTTCTATATATCTCGCTTAGCTATTTCTTAATCTTTCTTTCTTTATCGATAATATCTATAAGTCTTCTCTTCTTTATTCGCTCGAGAATAATATACTATTTACTTCTTTATTAAAAACTCGAAATTATTACTATAAAGATTTACTATAATATTACTATAGACTACGATTTTATAACTCTATAAGTAAAGGCCTATAAATTAAATTTATAAAGTTAAATTTTTCTAAGTTAAATTAAATTTTAGTCTTAGCTCTAAGTTAAATCGAACTCTAATCGCTTACTATATATTTTTAATCTATATATAAATATATATATATAAAGAGAGATACGTTAAGATTTAATTAGAAAGATATATTAAGTATAAAAGATTAATTTATAATAATTATTTATAAAAAATAGAGAAAAATTATATTTTTATAATAAGAAGTATTAAAATATTAAAAAGAAATAAAGATAATATATTAATTAATAATATAAATTCTATATTATCTTCTACTATAATAAAATCTTTTAAATAATAAAATAACTATTAAAGTAAGATATCGAATAATTTTAATTTATTTAAATATATATTATTTAATATTTTTTTTATAGAGATTTAATTAGCTATAATCGTTATAGTAAATTCTTCTTTTATAATATTATTATAATAATATATTATATTAATATAGTAGAAATAATAAACTAAATTATAATAATATTCTTTACTTATTAAATAATAATTTAATATAAAATTATAAAGAATATATAATATAAGATCTTAAAGAGCTAAGTCGTATTTTTAATAATAATAATCTTATTATTACTTAATTTCTCTATAATATTCTTTATATTTATCTATTATAATTTCTTTTCTTATTTCTTAATATAATAAAGATAATAAATTAAATTATAATAATATTCTTTACTTATTAAATAATAATTTAATATAAAATTATAGAGAGTATATAATATAGGATTTTAAAAAGCTAAATTATATTTTTAATAATAATAATTTTATTACTACTTAGTTTCTTTATAATATTCTTTATATTTATCTATTATAATTTCTTCTCTTACTTTTTAATATAATAAAAATAATAAATTAAATTATAATAATATTCTTCGCTTACTAAATAATAATTTAATATAAAATTATAAAGAGTATATAATATAGAATTTTAAAGAGTTAAATCGTATTCTTAATAATAATAATCTTATTATTACTTAATTTCTTCGTAATATTCTTTATAATATTCTTTATATTTATTTATTATAATTTCTTCTCTTACTTTTTTTTTTATAGAGTATTAAATTAAATAGCTAACTAAGTAATTAATTAAATAAATAATTAAATTAATAGAATAAGTAATATTAATTAAGTAATTAATTAAATATCGCTAATTTAAGAGAAGTATATAGAGGAAAATAATAGCTATAAATTTATTTAAGCTTTTTTTAAGAATCTTTTAACGTGTTTATAAGTAGTAGTAAATAATTATTAAGCTCGCTTACAGCCTTAATTATTAATAATAATAAATTTATTAAAAGATAATTTAAAGGCGTTAATAGAGGCTTTAAGAGATAAATAAAAGAAATTATAATTAATAGATTAATAGAATTATAGAAGAAATATAATTAAAATAAAATAATAAAGAATAAATAGAAAAGAAAAACGCGTTTTAAGAGATAATATTATTAAATTAAAAGATATTATTATTAACTTAAAAGAAATCTATAAAGAAAATATATTTATTTAAACTCTTTTTAAGAGTTTTTTAATATATTTATAAATAATAGTAAATAGCTATTAAACTCGCTTACGACCTTAATTATTAATAGTAATAAATTTATTAAAAAATAATTTAAAGATATTAATAGAGGCTCTAAGAGATAAGTAAAAGAAATATATATACTTAAAGCGTTTAATAATATTTCCGCGAGAAGTATTAAGAATAATTATATTAGTATATATAACAGAATAAGATAGAGCTGAGCTTGAAAACCTTGAATTTGTATGTGCAGCCAATTATAAATTCAGGGTCACTACGCTCTTTGATTAGACCGGCTGAGTCATCGCGGGTAAATAAATTAGCGTCCGCAACTATCAAAAAAATGTAACCGAATAGCCCTGATCAAAAAACAAGTACACATTATTTGATTTTAGAATAACTTTTTTGTTTTCTATTAAAATTTTGAGATTTTTTTTTAAATTATAAAACGAAATGTGGGCTTTTGAATAAAAATAGAATTCTTGAATTTAGTCTTATAATTATTAAAGCGCAAGGAATTCAAATATCGCTCACCAAAGATCGCTTACTAAAGATCGCTCACCAAAGAGCGCTCACCTATTTACTCGATAGCCCTGATCAAAAAAATGATTATGAATTTAATTCATAGGCCTTTACTCGTTTATATTAATAAATTAATAGAATAATAAAAGAAGAATAATTATATAAATAGATAAAATTATTATTATTTAATTTTAAACGCGTTTAATATAGCTACTATAATTATTATATTTAAATATCTATTTAATTTACTAATAGTAGATTAAATTTTATAATTTTTATAATATTAGAAAGTATGAAGCGAGTTTTATAATTTAAGGAATTATAAAGTAACTATATATATTATAAGCTAAGTACTTTAAAGTATAAGACTTCTATATATAAATTTTTAATAAGAAAGCTTAAAAAGGCTAGCGAATTAATTTAGTTAGTCTAATTAAAAGGCGTAATAATCTTAAATTAATAATTAACTATATATATAAATTTAAGATTTTCTAATTTAGCTCTATCTTATTCTTTTATATATATTAATATTATTCTCTTATCGAGTTAATACTTAAAATAAATTTTATATCTCTATAAAAATAAGAATTAGAATTTATAATATAGCTAGACTATCTTAAATCGAGATAAAATATATTCTATTTAAAAAGTATTAGTATATATAAAAGAATAAGATAAAGCTAAGCTAAAAAATCTTAAATTTATATATATAGTTAATTATAAATTTAAGTTCGCTATACTTTTTAATTAGATATCGCGAGTAGATTAATTAATATTTATAACTATTAAAATCTCTTTTTCTACTTTTAATTATTTAATAACTTTATTATCTTCTATTAAAATTTAATAATTATTTTTTTAAATTATAGATCGCAATTTACGCTTTTTTAATATAAAAACATCTTAAAATTTAATCTTATAATTCTTTAAAAGTAAGAAATTCAAATATCGCTAATTAAAGATTATTTATTAAAGATCGTTTATTAAGTTTACTCGATAGCTTTAATTAAAAAAATAGATTCTAAATTTAATTTATAGACTTACTCGTAATATTATAATATAATTAATTAAACTTTAATCTTAGTTAATTAAATATAGCTATCTTTAATATTAAATTTAAAGTCTTTTATATTAAAGTCGCTTATAAGTATATAATCTTTATAGAGTTATTAGTATATATAAAAGAATAAGATAGAGTTAAATTAGAAAACCTTAAATTTGTATATATAGTCAATTATTAATTTAGAGTTATTATATCTTTTAATTAGACTAACTAAGTTAGCTCGCTAGCTCTCTTAAGCTCTCTTATTAAAAATTTATATATAAAAATCTTATACTTTAAAGTACTCAGCTTATAATATATATAATTACTTTATAATTTCTTAAATTATAGAGCTTATTTTACACTTTCTAACGCTATAAAAATTATAAAGTTTAATTTACTATTAATAAATTAAATAAATATTTAAATATAATAATTATAATAGTTATACTAGATATATTTAAAATTAAATAATAATTCTTTTATCTATTTATATAACTATTCTTTTTTTATTATTCTATTAATTTATTAATATAAATATAATTATTCTTAATATTTCTCGCGAAAATATTATTAAACGCTTTAGATATATATATCTCTTTTATCTACCTTTTAAAGCCTCTATTAATACCTTTAAATTATTTTTTAATAAATTTATTACTATTAATAATCGAGATTATAAGCGAGCTTAATAATTATCTATTACTACTTATAAACGCGTTAAAAGATCTTTAAAAAGAGTTTAAACGAATATATCTTTTTTATAGATTTCTTTTAAGCTAGCGATAATATTTTTTAATCTAATAATACTATCTTTTAAAACGCGTTTTTCTTCTCTATCTATTCTTTATTATTCTATTTTAATTATATTTCTTCTATAATTCTATTAATTTATTAATTATAACTTCTTTTATTTATCTTTTAAAGTCTCTATTAATATCTCTAAACTATCTTTTAATAAATTCGCTATTATTAATAATTAAAATCGTAAACGAGCTTAATAATTATTTATTACTACTTATAAATATATTAAAAAACTCTTAAAAAGAGTCTAAATAGATTTATAGCTATTTTTTTATTTTATATACTTCTCTTAAATTAGCGATATTTAATTAATTACTTAATTAATATTATCTATTTTATTAATTTAATTATTTACTTAATTAATTACTTAGCTAATTATTTAATTTAATACTCTATAAAAGAAGAAGTAAAAGAAGAAATTATAATAGATAAATATAAAGAATACTATAAAGAATATTATAAAGAAATTAAATAATAATAAAGTTATTATTATTAAGAATATAGCTTAACTCTTTAAGATCTTATATTATATACTCTTTATAATTTTATATTAAATTATTACTTAATAAGTAAAGAATATTATTATAATTTAATTTATTATTCTTACTATATTAAAAAATAAAAAAAAAAATTATAATAAATAAATATAGAGAATATTATAAAGAAATTAAATAGTAATAAAATTATTATTATTAAGAATATAACTTAGCTCTTTAAGATCTTATATTATATACTCTTTATAATTTTATATTAAATTATTATTTAGTAAATAGAGAATATTATTATAATTTAATTTATTATTCTTATTATATTAAGAAGTAAAAAAAGAAATTATAATAAATAAATATAAAAAATATTATAAAGAAATTAAGTAGTAATAAAGCTATTATTATTAAAAATATAACTTAACTCTCTAAGATCTTATATTATATACTCTTTATAATTTTATATTAAATTATTATTTAATAAGCGAAGAATATTATTATAATTTAGTTTATTATTTTTACTATATTAATATAATATATTATTATAATAACGTTATAAAAGAAGAATTTATTATAATAATTATAACTAATTAGATCTTTATAAAAGAAATATTAAATAATATATATTTAGATAAATTAAAATTATTCGATATCTTACTTTAATAGCTATTTTATTATTCGAAAGATTTTACTATAGTAAGAGATAATATAAGATTTATATTACTAATTAATATATTATCTTTATTTTTTTTTAATATTTTAATACTTCTTATTATAAGAATATAATCTTTCTCTATTTTTTATAAATAATTATTATAAATTAATTTTTTATATTTAATATATCTTTCTAATTAAGTCTTAACGCGCTTCTTTTTATATATATATATTTATATATAGATTAAAAATGTATAATAAGTAATTAGAGTTTAATTTAACTTAGAGCTAAGGCTAAAATTCGATTTAACTTAGAAAAATCTAACTCTATAAATTTAATTCATAGGTCTTTACTTATTATTTTATATAAAGTTTAATAACGATATTATAGATTTAAAAGATTTAGTAAATAATTCTATAAGATAGAGCTATTATTATAGAACTTAGAAAAATTAGAGTTTAAATAACTCTCTATATATAACTTTTATTATATTAGTATATATAGTAGAATAAGATAGAGCTAAGCTTAAGAATCTTAAATTTATATATATAGTTAATTATAAATTTAAGATTATTACGTCTTTTAACTAAATCGACTAAGTTAGCTCGCTAGCTCTTTCGAGACTTCTTATTAAAAAAATAAATATATATTACTTATAAATAAAATAACTTTTCTATTTTCTATTTAAATTTTAAGATCTTTTTTTTAAATTATAAAGCGAAGATTACGCTTTTTAATAACGTAAAAATTTTAAAATTTAATCTTATAATTATTAAAAGATAAGGGCCTTAAATATCGTTTATTAAAGTTCGCTTATTAAAGTTCGCTCGATAGCTCTAATTAAAAAATAGATGCATATTATTTAATTTTAGAATAACATTTTAATTTTCTATTAAAATTTTTTAATTCTTTTTTTTAAATTATAGAACGTAATATAGGCTTTTAGATAAAAAAATAATTATTAAATTTAATCTTATAAATATTTAAGGGTAAAGAATTCAAATATCGCTTATTAAAGTTCGCTTATTAAATTTACTCGACAGCTCTAATTAAAAAAAAATAGATTATGAATTTAATTCATAGGCCTAAACTCGTACTCTTACTAATAAAGTAAAGTAAGCTGGCAAGAGCTCGAGAAGGTGATGTTGGCAGTTATTCCAGTATTTTCATTATGAATCCATGTGGTAGGCAACTAGAATCATAGCATCCCAGCACATCATTGCTTTGTCTTCTTCCTGCCCTTCGCCTTGAAATCTTTACTCCTCTTCGAAGGCTTGCCATGCTTTTTCCCGACTGTTTTCAGCGTTCCCTTTCCATGCCTGCTAGATGCCCGAAAACCCTCAAATACTATCGATTCAGGGGACTTGGCGACGCTACTGACACTCTTGGACGAAGATCTAGGCTGCCCTCCAGGAGCTCTAAGCTTAGCCGCACCTGCACGCCCAAGCAGCTTGTGAGCTCGGCCTGTCAATGACTGAAGTTGCGAGGGGATCTTTTGTCTATATTTGGTCGATTCCACATTTCGTAGGGACGGTCTCTCTTTGCGGTTACCTGCGTTTTTCGTGTACTTTGCTCTGGTGACCCTCAGAATGCGTGGGAGCCTTGGTGGGAATTTCTTCTCGTGGTAAAGAAGTGCCTTCTCAACGGAATTTGCATCCTAGACCAAGACACATTAGTATCCAAGGCTTTCCCTCTCAAATACAAGCTCTCGTTACCTTGAATTGAACATATGCAAATCCTTTGCCCACTCGCGTCCTACATATCTCGGAGTCAGCAGGACCTAACCAGGGAAAGATTTGAGCCGTAAGACGGTCTCGTAGGGTGGAATGAGTATCTTGCTCGCGCAACATGTCTTGCGACCCAATTCACAGTATTGACTAGCAAGAAAGCGTACTCACGTCTTATCCCTGACAACCCTCACACTCTCTACAGTCCCGGCCTTTTCGAATTGCCTCCATAGGCCTTCCTCAACATCTGCTGGTTCTTTCGCTTTGCGTGGCCGTTTTTTGTTCTCCTCGTCCTCGGCAGCTCTGATGTTCGTCTCATCATCTACGAACCCAAGATTGCCAACGAAGACGCATCTTCCATGATCGATCTTTGCAGGATGAGCGACGGAGTCCACGCGTAGATGACGTTCAAGCACAATGCTACCATTCAACCTCGTGGCTGCTTCTCTGGCGGCCAGTTGTGTAGTGTAGACAACATAGGCGTTGGTGGATTTTGTGGTAGTATCCATGATCTCCTTTTTTACAAAGGCTGCTTTTTTCGGGATTCCACTAGCTGCGAAAGCAGTAGATCTGAAGCGTAGGGATTCAATACCATGTCCGCGGTTCCTTCCAGGTACCGAGGAGGTGAATGAGGTAAGATGGTCCATCAGTGTTTTCTTGGCTTTTTTTGATTTTATAGCCATAGTAGAGACATTGGCGAGGAAGACAGTCCGCGATGACTTCTCCAGATCCAAGTCTTCTCTTGACGTGATTAAACTTTCATGCTGCGGTAAATCCCCTACAGCAAATTCGTCCTCGCCGCCAGTCACAGTGTCGGGGTCTGAGGTAGACTCGCCGTCTTCATGGGGAGAGCCTATGTCTCCATTCGCGACTCCTCGGGTCTCTATTTTCTGACTTTCAATGTGGAAGGTTCGGGCTCGGTTCTGGTCCTCCTTGATCTGCTCCTCAGCCAATTGGCTCATATATCTACCCTCAAGGTCATCTCCTGCGTCCTTTCGCTTCCGCTTTCGGCTGGAGCCTTTTGCTGTACCGCTGCCGGGGATAAATGCCTTGGAATCTTCAATATTTGAGAAGCTTATAGGAACCTGTTCCATGGATGTCTCCATACAAAGGTCATTTCCCTTACTGTCTGCATCATTTAGGGGTTTGCTGGCTTTGGTAGTGCGAGTCATGGCAGATTGGCTCTCTGACTGAGGAGCTGGTCTGGCGGCAGTTTTCACAGCGCCCAGCTGGAACAACGTCAACAATTTAGGAACAAGTGGACTGCATCAGTACTCTACTTACTGACTGAGCAAATAGCGAAACCAGAGCAGGATCATAATTCTGATTCAGCCGATCGGCGCCAGATACCATGATTGTTTGTGTCTCGCTTGAACTGCCCTGTTTGCGTGATTTCGACTTTGCCTTACCAAATATATCAATATGGTCTCCTCCATCACATTGCGATTGGATTGATAGCGCTAGCTTCGGGAAATCTTTTATCCGATTATCGGCGATAGTACATCGACAGGGGTGTGATTCTAGCGCTGCTTTCTGCTTTCCCTGTGACTGAGAGATGTGCTCAGAGAACAATCGCTCTTTTTTGAGAGTCTTGTATGACGCTTTGCAAATTCCACTCGACCTTCAAGGAACACTCGCTGAGACCAAGAATCCTCCAGAACCAGAATACTGACCTCTCGCTTTGATTCCCTTCACTCTCCGCCAACAGATTCACATGCTCCCACCCTCACCAAAGCGCCCATTTACCTTCTCCGACTTGTATCATACCACACCGCTCACTTTCGAAGACTGGCAAGCATACAGGACAGGAGACAGTAATATTTCCCTAAATACTGCTGTCTCGCGGGTCCCAAACTCAAGAACGCCCTCATCAGACGGGCGCCCCAGAGCCCTCAACTACTCCTCCAACATACGGTACCAGCCATGGCTACGGATACCGTAGTTTCTGTACCAACCATGGTCCCACAAACCATGTCAAGTGCTGATCTCGATAATGGCACTGGCGTTGGAGACGGCGAAAAATTGCAGGCCGAGGAAGACGATAGATCGAGTTCACTGAGCGAGCTCGGAGATCGTGCGGGTATAGAACATTCATCTCGTACGGGTTCGGAGGCGAATGACACGGAAGCGGAGACAGAACGTTTGGAAGACTCGCCTCAAAAGCAACGGAGACACCGGGACATGGTCCTCAGCTCTACCAATAGCGCCCACGGTGAGGACCGGAATCAATCAGTAGCTCGTGTTCTATCTGAAAAACTTGCCAGCCCTGGTCAGTTTTCTACAGAGCCTATTCCGCTAGGAATGGCTGACCGTGCGCCAGGCCCTAAATCTAAAGGGGAGAGACTTGAGCAGACTTCCGATATTAGCTCTCTTGAAGACTCTGGTGAAGAGAGCGGCAAAGATTTGTCACTTACACTGTCTACTCCGATGAAGCGAAAACGTTCAAGCTTCGAGCAAGATAGCGCAAGCGACCAGGACTCCATGCCCGAACCTTCTAAGAAAGCGATAAAGCTGTTTGATAACAATGCTGCAGAGGCTTCAGCAAAATCGGGTGCCGAGATTGCTGCAGATGTCCCAGCGGCGAATGGTGACCTGCAAGTCATTGCCCATTCGGCCATGTCTCCTAGCAACGAAGAGCAGCCAAGAAAGCCTCAAGCACTGCCGAAACAGAAGCATAAGAAGGGAAAGCGAAAAGGCAAGAGGACACTGAACGATGAACCCGCGAATGCGGAACATGCGGGTTCGGGCGCAGAGAGTACTGTCGAGCACGGTGGAAATGCCGAGGCTATGTACAGCAACGAAGAAGATGCGCCAATGGAGAACATGGCTGAGGGCGTTGAAGCTGAAAATTCACTCAAGATGGAAGAGCGTAAGCGCATTCATGACGTTTTTCCGGGGAAAGGCTAATTCATGATTACACAGTCGTCGAGAAGAAATCTGCGATGGACTCTTTGAGCGCTATAGAGAGGTGTTTTGCAAAGCTCAGAGACAAGTGAGTGTCGCTACATTCTAACATGACGTTCTCAAATCCTAATTTGCCAAGAATATACGAAGAACGCATCGCTCAATGCAACCATGAGCTTGCTATGCTGGAACAGCCCGTGCCAATTCATCCCGAAATGTTGGCCATGAAAGAGGTCATTGACCAACGTCGCGACCAAAAGGTCGAGTACGAAAACAAGCTGATGAAGTTCAAATTGATGACGCTGCAAAGAGAGAGTATTGCAAACAAAGCTCAGGCTCATTCGCAGTATATGCAGACCGTCCGAGAAGTTCGAGATAGTTACTTGGAGTCGCTCAACAAGAAATATTATCAAGTACAACGGGAGAGGAGAAGCTGCGAAGGTGATGTGCCGGATTACATGTACACTTTCACGACCAAGAGATCGCAGCAAATTACACATCAAACGGCGTACAATACAGAGGTTTCGATACTCGCCGGTGTAGCGAAATATGTGGGCTTTCCAGCGGCACCAGAAATAAGCAGTGCTCGAGCGAAGGAGATCGACGATGATTTACGGAGCATGGGAGTAAGTCGTCGATCACTGAGAGTTCTCGGGCAATAGTAGCGCTGACTGTTGATTTCTAGATTGCGTTCGGCGCTGCGCAGAACGCTCAGAGTCATCACGCGGCGCTGAGAGCTAACCTGTCTGCCACAGCCAGTTTCCCTCGGCAGAGGCCTGGAGCGGAGGAGCATTTCCTCGAACAAAACCCGTGGGCCAATCCGCAACACCCGGCTCATCACCAGCAACGGATGCATCGACAGATGTCCGCAACCCCGGCATTCACTCCAGCGGGACAAAGACGACTGGTTGACCTCACCGAGCCTCGGGGGTCTGCATCCACCATCGCGGAGCCACAGTCTGGACCAAGTTCCTCCATGGCTCCGACCCCTGCCACAGGAGAAGCATCTAAACTCGTACAGTCCGGGCGAAATCCTGAGATGAGCGAGATCATTGTGGACTCTACACCAAGCAGAGTAGTAAATGGAAGTCTATTGGACTCAACTCCGGCAAACCTAGCGATGCAAGAGAGCTCGAGAGCCAAAGCAACTAAAAAAGACTCACCATCTCTACCCAAGAATATGTCGACAGACAGCCAAACACCAAGCGCCCTCCCTAAGCCTTTACCGTTTATGCACACCGGTGGATCAGCACCAGGCATTCGTACATCCACTCCTGTTCGGTATCCCGTTATTAAAGCCGAGGACGCTACCGTCGGTTCGCGACACTCACCCATACCACATCAGTTCCATGGGGCAGCACCTGTCAGTACCGCGTCTAACGGACAAATGAACCGGTTCGCTGCTTGACGTACTTAGGACGGAGCAATGTGTGAGGAATGGATATGATGATCGGCGCGATATCAGCGACAAAGGAAGGTTGGACTACGTCATTAGCATGGAACTGGGCGCTTTTGGAGTTGGATCTCTGGGCGATGTGATCTTCTTGCATTGGGATGATACCATTATGCATGCTGCATCTAGGACGGAGATTATTCATGGCTTTTCCCCGTTGCATAGGCTCAAAAACTAGCGTCCATACTGTATCAACATGACTAACTTTGATGGGCTTGATCCCACCAGTCTACGCCGATGTGTCTACGTGCGTTTGTTGGCTCGTGTCTTACCTACGATTGATCATTCCTATACATTTAAGACATCAATTTACCTTTTCCAAGGCTCTGTGACAGTAACGTGACTCAAAGGGCACATTTCCAGGGGTTTCGCCTGCAAAGGCATGCCGGAATCGACCGTTTATAGGGCTTTCTTTTCCTTTCTCATGTTCGTTGTCTTCTTCCTTCACTTTCTCACTTTAGCCGTCAGCTACTTTCCTCAACTTTGCCCACTCCTCCTCTAATAAAGCCTTTTCACACTTCCCTCTTCCCATGCCTGCCCCTTCTCCAAATGCCTTCACCTCCGCGGTGAATGGGCTATTACTACCGTGGCTATGGGGAGCCCCATCGGATATTTCGTGGAAAAGCCCCACCGCAACTATTTGCCAATTAATGCCAAACTTTTCCAATCCTTTGATGCTACCATCTCCCTCGCTCACGATCCCGGCAATCTGGGTTACAAGGCGCAGAAGGACCCACTTCCTGACTACACGTACTGGATGCCAGCTTGATCGATAGTGCAATGGATCTATCAAGAAATACGCTTTCAAGGCATAGCTAAGAGCGATGGCCCAGGATTGAGTAGCGATGGCATTAAGGAAGGCCGTATGAAGGATTGAGGGACTGGGTTGCCGGTGAGGAGGGTAGTGACCGAGGAAACCGAGCGCGCTTTTGAGCAAGGCGGCTGCTCGATCCTGTGGTAGTGTGGACGCTTCTGCTTGCAACCCTACGGCACGTGCTTGAACGGCATCAAAGTTGTGGTCTGGACGAGGGTCCGGCAGGCCGTTGGTAATACCTGCGCTACAGGGTGAGCAGCTGCAGTTGAAAAAGTAACGACTCTGAAGCTCAGATTGGCGGGCTGATGTGGGATTTGTAGTGTCAATATAGGAGATGGAGAGCTCAGATTTGGCTGAGATGGCAGCAAGGGAGCGCAGTGTGAGTGTTGAGCCCGAGAAAATGATGGCGGTATTAGGTGTACAACTGTGATTCAGGAGAGCCGAATGAGGTGAGAGGCACAGACCTAAAGGGTCGAGGTTTGGGGTTGTGAGAGTGTGGCTATTGATGAGGATGCGTGCCGTGAGCGTCTGGATGAATGAGATGGGTTCTTGGCTGCCTGAGTAAGATGAAGCGGCTTGACTCATGAGCTCGATGGCATGCCAGGTCGTGAGACCATCTTCATTCTTTATCTGAGAAGAGCGGATTTCATCAACATGAGACTGCAGATCGAGAAAGGCCTGCCATTCTGGATCAGGAAGGGATTTCGCGTTCAGTCGAAGTAAAAGCTGCATCACTATACGGACGGTATTTGGAAGGACATTCGGATAGAGCTTAGCAAAGATCTTGCATTCGTATTTGTGGTGTTTCTTCCATGATTGAGTCTGGCACTCCTGCAGGAGCTCGGCTTAGTGGGCGAGCAAGAGTGCATTGGACGAGTACTGAAGGCTTGAAATGCAAACATATGGTTTCCAAATCAAATGCGTCTGCTCAATCTTCCCAGAACAGTGCACAGAAGTCCACACAGCCCGAGAGACTTCACATATGAGGAAATAGAGATAGACAAGAAACTTGTGAAACGAAAATACACGATTGCTTCGAACAGTAGTTGATGCTTCGTTCCGCGGGATACTTTAGAGCAAGCCGAAATAGACCTACTTTACAGCAATATTTGGTGACCTTGCAAGCCTGACAGGCTTTCAGCCTCTTGCACTTTGGGTCTCGGTCATCGTCATTTTGTGGCAGCCACAGACTGCACTCGGAGCATGTGTCTTTGAGGTGGGGAGAGTCAAGCACAGAGACTAATGGCCTCTCAATACGGAGGATTTCCACTCCAGGCGGGATGGCTTCTGAGGCAAATAAGCCTGTACCTGCATCTGGGGTTATTTGGGTGTAGATGTGTTTGGGGAGAGTTGCCATGTCGTGGAGACCGAGGTGTATGTATTCTGGTCTAAAGCTGACTCGGAAGCGGTACCGGTAATTCATGTCGCATGATGCTTCCATGGGAAATCCGAGTTTCAAGATTCGTTTCCATTATTGAATTAACTGTTTAATTGCATTACTGGTCATCTGGGCATTTCGTGATCAAGCCTGTTCCGTCAATCACACTCGGTTTCGAGAAGATCTTCGTCATACCATGCGCGAATTGTGCGCGAATTATGCCCAATTTCCACTTATGCCACGGAAGTCTATCTAGCATTGTTCCAGTCGTAAATGCCCGCCATTTATGACAAAGAAGCCTCCGAGAACGCCACAAATATACCCTTTCGACATGCATGCCTTCCCGTATCAACGCTGGTTCAGGTATGCCCGTTTAATGCCAACTTGCCATTGACCTTCGGCCACACCACTGCCCTCTCAAGAGCCTGCAGTACATCTTTCTTCAAGTCCTCACCATCCTCTATACCACAGCTCACCCGTACCAGGTCGTCGAACACGCCGGCCGCCTCCCTTTGCTCCCTCGGTATTCCAGCATGCGTCATACTGGATGGCACTTCGCACAAGCTCTCGACACCCCCCAGGCTCTCCGCCAGCGTGAAGAGATTGCAGCTCTGGCAAAACCTCTCCGCGGCTCCAGGACCACCCTTGATACGGAAGGAGAGCATCCCACCACCGAGACCAGCGCGGTGTTGTTTTAGTGCGATAGCATAATGGGGATGTGACGGCAAACCAGGATAATTCACTAGCAGGGTAAGAGGGGAGGAGGCGAGGGTCGTCGCGATTGAATGGGCATTGCGGGAGGCTTCGCGGGCGCGCAGATGCAGCGTTTTTAGGCCCCTGTGAGCAAGCCAACAATCGAAAGCGGAGGGGACAGCACCAATGGCGTTCTGGAGAAAAGTGAGCCGGTCTTTGATGTCCTCCGAATTGAAGGCTGCGGCGCCCATGAGGACGTCCTAGAAGATCAATGAGCCAAGAGTCTCGTTGCGATGGAGGGATCAAACATACCGAGTGACCATTGATGTATTTTGTGACTGAGTGTATAACAATATCTGCGCCATGGTCTAGCGGGTTTTGTATGTAGGGGCTAAGGAATGTATTGTCCACGACGACCATGATACCGTGCTGGTGGGCTATAGTGGCAACAGCTCGTATGTCAACCAGACTCAGCGTAGGGTTGCTGGGCGATTCGATCCATATCAGCTTCGTCTCGTTTGGACGAATGAGCTCTGCCACGTCTATCTCTATGCTGGGAGAAAAGGTAACCTGAACGCCATGGGCCTTTGCGACTTTAGTGAAGTAGCGGTGCGTCCCGCCGTAGACATCTGATACCGAGACAACATGAGAGCCTTGAGCGAGAGACTGTAAGATTGTGGCTGTGGTTGCGGACCCAGATGAGAAAGCTAGGGCGAATTTGGCATGTTCAAGAGCTGCTACAGCTTGCTCAAAATTGTCCCTTGAAGCATGTCAGAACCGATGGAAAGCGCCTGAAGCAGATATTCGTTACCGATTCGGGTTCGAGCTTCTTGTGTACTCATACGGGCCAACAGGTTTGCCTACACCAGTCTGTGCGAAGGTAGTAGAAAGGGAGATCTGAATGAGCATTGCTACTTAGTAAAGCTTTTAACTAGCAGGAAGCTGCCGAGAACCTTACGGATTCAATGACAGCGCCCGTTGTTGGGTCATGAGGACTGCCAGCATGAACTGCTAGAGTTCCAAAGTTGTGTATAGGCGAAGGAGCTCTTGGGGGCGTATCAATTGACCCATTACCATCAGTATTTGAAGTCGACATTACTGCGGAGGAGGAGGGCGAGCGTCTGTTATAAAGCTCGCTGGTTCAAGGAAGGCGAAGTGTATGATGAGTAGAAGTTGAGCTACTGCAGACTCGGACCTCCTTTATCCAATCCTCATCGCATGACTTAGGTATCATATTCATAAGCATCATGACTTGGCAAAGAATCTTCATCATAAAATGCCTCTTATGTGCGCCTGGACAATTATTTCAAGGCGTATTTAAAATGATGCCGTAATCCAACGGCCGCTTAGAATATACCTTACTCTACTTGTACTCTAGTTGCCACACGAACAATCTCGCTTCCACAGGCAAGTTGTCCGAAAAGATTAGTCTCAGTACTCAGACTCTATTCGGAAGGGTTGGTAGTAGTGATAAATCGGAAAACCCTTTTTTCCGGGCCGAAATTTCGTCATACCCTTCCCTCTAAGTAGTCTCAGCTTAGCCCCATCGGCCTTAAGGTGGATCTAAGTAGAAAACCCTATTAAGACTTATTTTTTTAGTATATTATCCGATATATAATATTTACATCTTACGTATATATAATTTTTAATAAAAATATATAACTACGTAATATAATCTTTTTTAAAATTCTTAAAAAAAGTCGAATAATATAATTAAATAAATTTTTATTAAATTAGAAGTTATAATATAATAATTAAAAAGTAAACTTTTATTTTATTCTATTAAAAAATTTAGCTAATTTAATTATAGTAATAATATTAATATTTAAAAATATTATATATCTTAAATAAACGCGTAGATACGATATAGAAATTCTCTTAAAGTATATAAATTCTCGAAATAATTATTATAATACTCGTCGAATTAATAGTATAGTATATTAGAGAAAATATTATAATCTTATTAATTAGTTTATTACTTTAATTAGATATTATAGTCTTCTCTTATTTTTTAAATAATTAAATTTATAAGAGTCGCTATAGTAATATTAATATATATAAAAAAATAAGATAAAGCTAAGCTATAAAATCTTAAGTTTATATATATAACGAGTAAAGGCCTATGAATTAAATTCATAACCGTTTTTTTTAATCAGGGCTGTCGAGTAAATTTGGTGAGCGGTTTTTGGTGAGCGATCTTTGGTGAGCGATATTTGAATTCCTTGCGATTTAATAATTATAAGATCAAATTTCAAAATTCTTAAAAATTTGGAAAGCGCAAATAACGTTTTATAATTTAAAAAATAAATCTCAAAATTTCAATAGAAAACAAAAAAGTTATTTCTATTATGAATAACGTATACCTATTTTTTTAATAGTTACGGACGCTAATTTATTTACCCGCAGTAATTTAGCCGATCTAACTAAAGAGCGTAGTAACTCTAAATTAATAATTGACTACATATACAAATTTAAGATTTTCTAGTTTAGCTCTATCTTATTCTTTTATATATACTAATTAATTATAAATTTAAGTTCGCTACGCTCTTTAATTAGATCGACTAAGTTATTATAGATAAATAAATTAGCGTTTATAACTATTAAAATCTCTTATTCTACTTTTAATCCTTTAATAACTTTACTATTTTCTATTAAAATTTTTAGATTTTTTTTTAAAATTATAGCCGATAACTTACGCTTTTTAATACTTTAAGAATTTTGAAATTCGATCTTATAATTATTAAAAGATAAGGTATTTAAATATCGCTTATTAAAGATCGCTTATTAAATTTACTCGATAGCTCTAATTAAAAAAAAAATTATAAATTTAATTTATAAGCCTTTACTCGTATATAAATAAATAAATAAGTATATATATATATAAGTAATTATATAGTTATCGAACTTACGAAGAGTAAAGCGAAGAGTAAAGCGAAGATAATTTATTTTTTTAATATAAAATTAGATATAGAGGTCTATATCGAAAGTTCTATACCCGCACTAGTATAGCCCTAACTCTACTTTCGAAAAGCGGCCCTATAGAGGGGAAGCTCTAGGAATATCTTCTTATAGCGTATAAATAGGACTTTAGATACTTCTCTTAGCTTAATAGAAGCATTAAGCCTCAAAACCTGGCTAGAGCTAGATGCGATTTCGAAGAACTTTAGATATATTATTTAGATAACTCTTTAGATAGAGCGTTATTCGAAGTCTAAGCGTAAGAGTCTTAGCGGATATAGAACTTTCGATATAGATCTCTATATTAATAATAACGATATTAATAAATAAAAATATCTTATTATTCTTATATAACGTTAAAGTCTCTTATAAATATATAAAATATAAAAAAAGATATCTTTAAATATAGAAAGATTTAGATTATTATTATAAACGATTTAATTAAATATTACTTAATTATCTCTCTAATTTCATACTTAAAAATTAAATATAACTTTTTTTCTTTACTCTAAAACTAGTTTATTAAATATTTTAAAATTTTATATTTATTAAAAGAAAGAATATTTTTATAAATTATAAAGAGATTAATATATATAATTTAAAAATATCTCGCTATTATTATTATAGAGAAAATTATATATCTAAGTATCTCTTATAATTACGCTGCGTAACGGGATAGGGAATCTCGACGGAGTTTCGGAGGGTGTTAAGGTCGAGGTAGGGTTCCGGGTCGAGGTTTCGAGTCACCTTCAAAATCCCGACCCCGCCCCGACCCGAAGGCGGGGTTTCGGGGTATATTTCGGCTATCTCGGTAAACCTTAAGTACCTCTAAATACCTCTAAATAAATTCTTTAAATTTTAATATTACGTATATAGTAGATATAGATACTTAGAAAAATACTTAGAAAGATAGAATAGATTATATTTAAAGCTCGTTATAAGAATAATAATCTTATATCTAAAGTTATTATAAGAATAATAATCTTAAATTAATTTAATTAATAGAGTTAGCGAGAGTAATAGTCTAAAGCTAATTTAATTAATAAACTTAGCGAAGTAATAGAATACTCTTATTATCTTAAAAGAAAAACTCTATTTTAATTCTATTCTACTTCGTTAAAACCTCGATTCGAAGTAAGATAGTATTAAGTATCTAAAATCTCGTCTTATCTCGCCTCGTTACGTAGCGTACTTATAATTTCTTATTCGCTTAAATCTATTTTAAATACATTAAGCGCGTTAAAATTATTTAAAATATATATTTTATATTTTCTTTAACTTCTAAGTAATATATTTTTAAATTAATAGATATATACGAGTAAAGGCCTATAAATTAAATTTATAATCATTTTTTTAATTAGGGCTGTCGAGTAAGTAGGTGAGCGATCTTTGATAAGCGAACTTTAATAAGCGATATTTGAATTCCTTGCACTTTAATAATTATAGAACTAAATTTCATAATTCTTAAAAATTCGGAAAGCACAAATAGCGCTTTAAAATTAAAAAAAAAGTCTTAAAATTTTAATAGAAAATAAAAAAGTTATTCTAAAATTAAATAATGTGTATCTGATTAAGGCTGTCCGACTGTCGAGCGAACTTTGATAAGCGATATTTGAATTCCTTGCGCTTTAATAATTATAAGACTTAATTTCAAAATTCTTAAAAATTCGAAAAGCATAAACGGCGCTTTAAAATTTAAAAAAAAAATCTTAAAATTTTAATTAGTATATATAAAAGAATAAGGTAGGGCTAAACTAGAAAACCTTGAATTTATATATACAGCCAATCATAAATTCGAGGTTATTACGCCTTTTGGCTAGACCGGCTGAGTCACCGCGGGTAAACAAATTAGCGTCCGCAACTATTAAAATCTCTTACTCTACTTTTAACCCTTTAATAACTTTACTATTTTCTATCAAAATTTTAAGATTATTTTTTTCAATTATAGAGCGAATATTGCGCTTTTCAATGACGTAAAAGTTATAAAATTTAGTCTTATAGTTATTAAAGGGTAAGGACCTTAAATATCGCTTATCAAAGTTCGACAGCCCTAATCAAAAAACAGGTGCACATTATTTAATTTTAGAATAACATTTTTATTTTCTATTTAAATTTCGAGATTTTTCTTTTGAATTATAGAACGTAATGTGAGCTTTCAGATAAAAAAAGAATCTTAAACTTTGATCTTATAGTTCTTCAAAGGTAAGGACTTCAAATATCGCTCACCAAAGATCGCTTATCAAAAGACCGCTCACCAAATTTACTCGACCACTCGGACAGCCCTAATCAAAAAAAACGGTTATGAATTTAATTCATAGGCCTTTACTCGTAGAAAATAAAAAAGTTATTCTATATATTAATAATATACGTTTATTTTTTTGATAAGGGAGGCGCGGGAGGGCGAGATTTTGATGGTTGCGGACGCTAATTTATTTACCCGCGATGACTTAGTCGATCTAGTTAAAAGGCGTAATAACCTCGAATTTATAATTGGCTATATATATAAATTTAAGATTTTCTAGTTTAGCTCTATCTTATTCTATTAATATATATAATAGAATAAGATAGAGCTAAGCTTAAAAACCTTAAATTTATATATATAGTCAATTATAAATTTAGGGTTACTACGCTCTTTAATTAGATCGGCTGAGTCATCGCGGGTAAATAAATCAGCGTCCGCAACCATTAAACGTTCGCAACTATTAAAAAAATAGGTGTACATTATTAACATATAGAATAACTTTTTTGTTTTCTATTGAATTTTTGAGATTTTTTTTTTATATTGTAGGGCGTAGATTGCGCTTTTGAATGCTTTAAAAATTCTGAGATTTGATCTTATAATTGTTGAAAGGCAAGGCACTCAAATATCGCTCACCAAAGATCGCTCACCAAAGATCGCTCACCAAAGATCGCTCACCAAAGATCGCTCCCTAAAGATCGCTTCTCAAATTTACTCGATAGGCCTAATCAAAAAAATGATTATGAATTTAATTCATATGCCTTTACTCGTTATATATACTAATATAGAGAAAATTATTCTAATACTTAATTTTTATTAGATATTAATTTAATTAAATTTATAATTAAATTATTATATTTAACTTATAAGTAAAGATCTATAAATTAAATTTATAGAGTTAAATTTTTCTAAGTTAAATCGAATTTTAGCTTTAGCTCTAAGTTAAATCGAATTTTAATCGCTTACTATATATTTTTAATCTACTTCTATTATTATAAAATTAATTTAATCTATATAATATATAGATATATATATATAAAAAGAGACGCGCTAAGATTTAATTAGAAAAATATATTAAGTATAAAAAATTAATCTATAATAATTATTTATAAAAAATAGAGAAAGGCTATATTTTTATAGTAAGAAGTATTAAAATATTAAAAAGAAATAGAGATAATATATTAATTAGTAATATTAATCTTATATTATCTTCTATTATAGTAAAATCTTTTAAATAATAAAATAGCTATTAAAGTAAAATATCGAATAATTTTAATTTATTTAGATATATATTATTTAATATCTTTTCTATAGAGATCTAATTAGCTATAATTATTATAGTAAATTCTTTTCTTATAATATTATTATAGTAATATATTATATTAATATAAAGAGAATAATAAATTAAATTATAATAATATTCTTCGCTTACTAAGTAATAATTTAATATAAAATTATAAAGAATATATAATATAAGATTTTAAAGAGCTAAGCTATATTCTTAATAATAATAACTTTATTATTACTTAATTTCTTTATAGTATTCTTTACGAGTAAAGGCCTATGAATTAAATTCATAATCATTTTTTTAATTAGGGCTATCGAGTAAGTAGGTGAGCGATCTTTGATAAGTGAACTCTGATAAGCGATATTTGAATTCCTTGCGCTTTAATAATTATAAGACTAAATTTCAAAATTCTTAAAAATTCGGAAAGCACAAATAGCGCTTTAAAATTAAAAAAAAAGTCTTAAAATTTTAATAGAAAATAAAAAAGTAATTCTATATATTAATAATGTATATCTATTTTTTTAATGAGGGAGGCGTAGGAGGGCGAGATTTTGATGGTTACGGACGCTAATTTATTTACTTATAATGATTTAGTCGATTTAATTAAAGAGCGTAGCGAATTCGAATTAATAATTAACTATATATATAAATTCAAGATTTTTAAGCTTAGCTCTATCTTATTCTATTATATATATTAATAGTATTCTTTATAATATTCTTTATAATTATCTATTATAATTTCTTCTCTTACTTCTTAATATAGTAAAAATAATAGATTAAATTATAATAATATTTTTCGCTTATTAAATAATAATTTAATTTAAAATTATAAAGAGTATATAATATAAGATCTTAAAGAGCTAAGTCGTATTTTTAATATTATAAATTTTATTATCGCTTAATTTCTTCGTAGTATTCTTTATATTTACTTATTATATATTAAATCTAATACTATTATAAGCCTTAACGCTACTTACGCTAAGACTTCGATATCGTATATATTACGTTAGAATTTCTTTTAGAATTTAATTTTAATAATATATCTCGTATATCTAAGAGCTTAGCGAATATAAGTTTATTTTATATATCTCGAAGTTTTAATATTTCTTAGAAATTAGTTCTACTATTAAATATATTACTAAATTTTATAATAACTCTATATCTTTTATACTCTATACTCGCTAGCTAATTATTAATAAACTACGTCTTTATAATTTTAATCTCTTTATCTTTTAAAGAAAAAGACTTATTATTATTACTATATTAAGTTTATCTCTAAACTATATAATAGATAATAAAGATAATATTAATAGTTACTATAGCGTCGATAACTAATTCGAAAATTTCTTATTAATAAAAAACTTTATTATAAAATAACGTCTTATAATTATTAAAATCGAAAATTATTATTTAAAATAAGAATAAGAGTTAACTGCGTTAAAGGCTTATAATCGCGAGCTTTATAATATTAACTTATTATCTATAGCTAATAAGAATTTATTTATATTAATTATTATTATATCTTTAGTAAATATATTAATTAAAGTGAAAATATTGCGCTTTAAAAGAATATATTCTTATAAGAATATTAGTAAGAGAAAGTATTTACGCTAATTCCGCGAAGTCGAAATTAAGTTTCTTATAAGTTCTAAATATTTTATTATTAATTAAATTAGAATTATTTATTATATATAGTTTTTAGAAAATAATTTTAATATTTAATAATATAAGTATTATTAAATCTATAGTCTAGAGAATATAATCTTTAAATTCTTTAAATAGTTTTTATTTAATTTAATTACGAACTTAATAAATCGCTATCTTCTTATCTACGAAAAATAAAAGAAAATTAAATATCGCTTTAATTAGAAGATATTTATTTTTAAAACTTATCTAAAAAAACTAAAGGCTTATTTATCTTTATTTTCTAAGAAATATTAAATTAATTTCTTCTTAATTAAGCTTAAATTAGAGTTTAAAAATAAAATTCTAAATATTAATAGTATATCGAGATAACGAAAAGAAATTCTTATCTAGACTATTATATAGAAAAAGATTTTAAAACGTATATACTTTAATAGCGATTTTTATTTAAAGTCTTTAAAAAAGTTTATTAAAAATAAGCTCTTAGAGAAGCGAATTTTAAAGTTTAAATTAATTTCGAATAATAACGTTAAAATAGTATATACTTAAGAGAATAATATAAAATATAAAGCTAAATTCTTTAATTCTAATTATAAAAAGAATAATTATTTTTATTATAATAAATAAGATTATTAAATATCTAAATATTTAAATTTCGATAAATTATCTATCGCTAATATTAGCGTAATATTAATAAAAAAAGATTAAATCTTATAATTATCTTAGAAGTAAGATAAGAATAGTAATTAATAAAAGTAATTTCTTCTATTCTTATAAAGAGATAAATAAAGCTTTAAAGTAAATAGAGATAACTTATTACTCTACTCGATATTAGAGCGTATATTAATTTAATTTTATAAGAGTTCGTAATTTAATAAGGTTTAAAATCTTATAATATTATCTTATTATAATTAAAAGTATTAAGTAATTAAAATATATATTACTATAACGCGTATTAGCTAAATTATTAATTAATAAATAGTTAAAACTAAAGTAGAAAGTATAATATACTTTTCTATATTATTAATTAAAAAGACTTTAATATTATATTAAATATACTTAAGTTAAATTAATTATAAGTATTATTAGATTTAATAGCGAAGTAATAATAGTTTAAAGTTAATATTAATAAATTATAGATTAAAGAATTAATTAAATTTACTCGAATTATTAAATAGAAGTTAAATATATTCGCGATTATATACGCCGCGATAGCGCGAAGCGAATTAAAAAATAGACGTAGTTTAAAGCTTTTTTAGAAGTTATTAGAGTTTAATAATATTTTTTCTAATAAAAAAGTAAAGATCTTATCTACGCTAAAGTAGAGAGATTATATTATTAAAATTAAGAGCGATAAGAAGTCGTTATATAGTCTCTTATATAATCTATTTTAAATAAATTTAATAAAACTATAACGCTATCTAAAGAATTTCCTTTAAAAAAATTAAATTTATTACTCGACTTTTTTAGTTAAAATATTAATTTTTTTTATTTTTAAAAAGAATAGAGAGCTCTATTTTTATATTAATTATTAAGATCTAAACGCGATAACTATTAAAAATCGATACTCGTTATCTTTAATTATTAAAACTCTAAATCGCTTATATAGATTTAAGATCTTTATAAAATTAAATCTTAAGAATATTTATTATTAAATCTAGATTAAAAAAGGTGATAAGTAAAAAATAGCGTTTCGTAGTTATTACGATTACTTCGAATATCTAATTATATCTTTTAAGCTCGCTAATACTTTAATAACTTTTTAAATATATATTAATAAAGCTTTTATAGATCTAGTAAATATAATATATATAATATATTTAAATAATATTCTAATTTATAATATAGATTTAGCGAAGTATTAGTAATACGTTAAATAAGTACTTAAGCGTTTACGCTAATTTTAACTATACGTTAATTTTAAAAAGTATTAATTCTATATCGAACGAATTAAGTTTCTAAAGTTTATTATATCTATTAAAGATATTATAATAGATTAAAATTATATCGCTATTATTAAGAAGTAGCTAAAATTAAAAAGTTATTAAAATATATAAGTCTTTTTAGACTTTATTAATTTCTATTAATAATTTATTTATAACTATTTTAATATAGTAATATTATTTATTAACTTATTTAAAGAGAGTAAAAATAATAAAAAATCTAGATCGCTAGAGTAAATAGATAGCGTTAAGCTAGCGTTCTAATAACTTCGAAGTATTTTTATAATCGCGTTATTTCTATATTACTATAATTTAAATTTAAAGTTATATTTTAAAATTAATACTTTTAACTTTAATATAAAAATTATTAGTATATATAAAAGAATAAGATAGAGCTAAATTAGAAAATTTTAAATTTATATATATAGCTAATTATTAATTTATTAGATCTACGCTTTTTAATTAAATATCGCGAGTAAATAAATTAGCGTCTATAATTATCAAAAATCTATAAAAATCTATATATAGAAATCTTATACTCTAAAATAACTATCTCTCTAAAGATACTATTACTTTATAATTTCGTAAATTATAAAGCTTAATATACGCTTTCTAACGCTATAAAAATAATAAAGTTTAATCTACTATTAATAGATTAAATTAATATTTAAATATCGTAGTTATATTAAACGCGTCCGAGATTAAATAATAATCCTTTCATCTATTTATATAATTATTATTCTTTTATTACTCTATTAATTTTATTAATTTTATTAATATAAATATAATTATCTTCGATATTCCTCGTCTAAAGATTACTTAACGTCTAAGATATATATACCTCTTTATTCGCCTCTTAAAGCCCCTATTAATATTCTTAGATTATCTCTTAATAAATTCGCTATTATTAATAATCGAGGCCGTATTCTAATAATTATCTACTACTACTTATAAACGCGTTAAAAGATTCTTAAAAAGAGCTTAAACGAATTTATAGCCATTATTCTCTTCTATATACTTCTTCTAAGCTAGCGATACTTAACTAATTACTTAATTAATACTATCTATTCTATTAACTCAATAATCTACTTAGTTAGATTATTAATTAATTACTTATTTATTTACTTAATTAGTTATTCAGCTAGTTACTTAATCTAATACTCTATAAGAAAAGAAGTAAGAGAAGAAACTATAATAGATAAATGTGAAGAATACTGCGGAGAAATTAAGCGGTAATAAGATCATTATCGTTAAGAACACGGCTCAGCTCTTTAAGATCCCACGTTATATACTCTCTACGGTTCTATATTAAATTATTACTTAGTAAGCGAAGAATACTACTATAACTTCGTCTATTATCTCTACTATATTAAGAAGTAAGAGAAGAAACTATAATAGATAAATGCGAAGAATATTACGGAGAAATTAAGCGGTAATAAAACCGCTATCGTTAAGAATATAGCTTAGCTCTCTAAGATTTCACGTTATATACTCTTTATAATTTCATATTAAATTATTATTTAATAAGCGGAGAATATTATTATAACTTGGCCTATTATCTCTATTATATTAATATAATATATTATTATAATAACGTTATAAGAGAAGGATTTACTACGATAATTATAGTTAATTAGATCTCTATAGAAGAAACTATAATAGATAAATACGAAGAATATTATAAAGAATACTACGGAGAATACTACGAAGAAATTAAGTGGTAATAAAACTATTATTATTAAGAATACGGCTCAGCTCTCTAAGATTCTATATTATATACTCTCTACGATTTTATATCAAATTATTACTTAATAAGCGAAGAATATTACTATAATTTAGCTTATTATTTTTACTATATTAAAGAGTAAGAGAAGAAACTATAATAGGTAAATACGGAGAATACTGCGAAGAATATTATAGAGAATACTATAGAGAAATTAAGCGGTAATAAGATTCTTAGTATTAAGAATATAGCTTAGCTCTTTAAGATCTTATATTATATACTCTCTACGATTTTATATTAAATTATTACTTAATAAGCGAAGAATATTACTATAACTTTATCTATTATTCTTATTATATTAATATAATATATTATTATAATAACGTTATAAGAGAAGAATCTACTACGATGATTATAGTTAATTAAGTCTCTATAGAAGAAATATCGAATAATGCATATTTAAACGAATTAAAATCGTTCGATATCTATAGCTATTTTATTATTCGAAAGATTTCACTATAGTAGAAGATATTATAAGATTTATATTATTAATTAATCTAATATCTTCATTAATTTCCGATATTCGAAGAATTATATATATATAGTTCTTACTATAAGAATATAGTATTTCTCTATTTTTTATAGATAATTATTATAGATTAATTCTTTATACTCGATATACGTTCCTAATTAGACCTTAGCGCGCCTCTCTTCGTATATATATATTTATATATAGATTAAAAACGTATAGTAAGCGATTAGAGTTCGATTTAACTTAGAGCTAAGGCTAAAATTCGATTTAATTTAAAAAAATCTAACTTTATAAATTTAATTTATAGGCCTTTACTTATATTTTTATAATTAAATAAGAATAATTATTAGCGATTAATAGTATTTTAATTTAGAAAAATAATTTCTATAAAGTAAAACTATAAAATCTATAATTAAGAGTTATTCGCTATTATAGCGTTTATAAAATAATAATATTACTATCTAGAAGATAATACGTTTTATATTAAAATTCTAATAAATTATAATAATCTTAAAAACTTTATAAAGTAAAAGAAATTAAATTTTAAATAAACTCGTTAAGCGCTAAAGTTAGCTACTTATAACTTTAAGATTTTTTATTAAATAAATAAATTAAACTCTATTAATCTATTATCGCGACGCTTTAATTATAAAAAAACTTCGTTATTAAATATTAAATTATTATTAATACTATAGAATAAACTCGTATTTTAAACTAATAACGAGTAATTATAAAGAGATAAAAAGATTATAGCGGCGATAGCGCCCGCGTTTTATATTATCGACGTTTAAATAATTATTTTAAAAGAAAGTCTAAGATTATATAAGAGATTATTTATAATATACTTTAAAGATTAATAAAAATATTAATTTAAGATTTATAAATTTATAATAATTAGATAAACTCTTTTTAAATTAATATTAATAAACTAATAATTAAGCGTCGTATATATAGTTAAATATAAATCTTAAATTTTAAGAAACTATTAAGATATAATAGTCGTCTTTATATCTTTAAAGATAAGATCTTAAAAAAAAAGCTTATTAGTAAATATTATAATAATTCGTTATTTAAATACTTTAGCGCTATAAAAATATATAAATTATTTATTTATAAATATTATTAAGATAAGAGCTTAAAGTAAGTTATTAATTATATTAAGATATATAACGTTTATTAGCGAATTAAGACTTCGCGATATCGCTTCTATAGCGAATTAAATTCGCTTTCTATCGCTATTAAGCTATAAAAAGAAATTTCTATAAACTTTATTATCGACTTATTAGCGAGTAAGTATAAGAATATTATTTATAATACTATTTTAGTTATAGTAAATCGATTTATAAAGATAATAAAATATATTTCTATATCTATTACGATCGATATCGCTTAATTAATAAAAGTATTTTATTTTAAAATAGTATATCGCTATAATATATTAAATAATATTATTAGTAATAAAGACTCTATATTTACTAGTAGCTTCTAATCTATTATTTACTTTTATTTTAAAATTAAATAATATTTAAGTATTATTTTTTATTTATAAATTAATAAATAGACTAAGCGTTAAAATTAAGTATTAAAATACTTTTTATATATATTCGCTAATAATAAGTAAAATATTTAAACGAAATAACTATTAATAATAGAGTTCGCTTATATAAATAGTTAATATTTCTTTATTAAAACGATATTATTCTTTCTAATATATAAATATTATTCTAAAATTTATTAGAAGATTAAAAATAACTTTATTAAGAGAAAAGTATTTACTATAAATAATAGAGTAAAGAAATTATAAATATTAAGAGATAAGATAATAGAGCGTTTTTATAACGCTATTATAACTTAATTTAAGTATTATAATAAAATATATTAATCTTAAAGCTATAAGATAAACGATTTAGTAATATTAATAATTAAGAATTTAAAGTAAAAACGCTTAAGTAAGAAGTTATCTTATAAATTTATAAGATTATTTTAGATTATAGATAAAATAGAAGCGTAGACGTATCGCCTACTTTTATTCTTAATATATAAAATTTATAATATCTTTTATATATTATTATTTAAGTCTTATTATAATCGCGATTATAATAATATAGCGAATATCTTTATATAGACTCTTAAGCTTATTAATAACGATAAACTTTAAAAGATTAAAGAAATTATTAATAAGATTAAATATAAGAAAAATATCTAATATAAAGTTAAATAGATTAATTAGAGTAAAGAGTATAATTAATAATTATTAGATAATAAACTTATTAATATTAATAAGCTAATTTAAGTTTATAAATAGACGAGTAATAAATAGAAGTATTAAATAATAAATAAGAATAAGTCTCTTATTATTAAAGTGCTTATTTAATTATATAAGTTAATAATAAATAAGCGAACGCGATAAAATAAAATATTAATATTAATTAAATTAGATATATTTCTAGATAATACTTATATTACGCGCGTATTTCTCTATATTTATTACTATTAAAATATAAATTAATTAAATAATTATATTATTTAATTATCTATTAAACTTTACTATAAAAAGATTATATTATATTAAGATATATACTATTAATATAGATATATTTTTATCTAAAGTAATTATTAAAAAATTATCTAAGAATCTTACGCTAGCGCTACTACTAAAAAAAGATTACTATTTAAATATTCTTTATTATTTTAATATTAGATATTAAATTAAATTTATTAATCTATTACTCTAATAAGAAGTTAATTAAAATATAGTTTTCGAGTTAATACTCTTTAATATTTGTTATATATTAATAAAGACTCTTAAGCTTCTTCTTTAATAACTTATTTATTTTCTTTAATTTTACTACGCGCTTATTTATCGCTATAAACTAGTTTTAAAAATCTATAATTATAATAAAAGCGATTAAAGTTATTATTATTATATATCTCTATAACTTATATTACTAAGTAATCTCCTTATCGAGCTTAGCTTATTAATAAGATATTTATTAAAATTATTTAACGCGATAATAACGCTATATTAATTTTTTTATTTATATTTAAAGATATAAAGGAATTTTAATATAGCGATTAATATCGCGTCTTTTAATCTTATAATTATTATAAAAGAAAGACTTATCTTAAATATATAAATCGTTATCTCGATAAAAGTAAATTCTATATAATAAATTAGATATTAGAACTTATTAGTAATTATATATACGAAGCGATAATAATAATAATAGTTAAGAGTTAATAGTCGCGCCTATAACGCGACTATATACTTACTATTAAAATTATTATTATTATTAAAAAAGAGTTAAAATTATTAATTTATATACTAACGCGATTAATAATAATAAGATATTTATAATAAAGAGAGATAGATTATTAATATAACGAGATATACTATATTTATATTAGTATTAATATTAATATTATAATATTAGAATAAGCACTTATAAAAGAGACGTTAGAAATTATAAAGAATAAAAATAAATAATTTAAAGAAGATTTTTATATTCTCTATTATAGCGCTAATACTAGCGAATAATACTTAATAATATAAGTATTAGCGACGCGGTAATATTTCGCTATTATCTATAAAGCCGCGTCGTCTAACTATTATTATTATTCTACTATTATTATTAATTAATAATTAAAAGTATTATCGCGAACGCGTCGCTCTATTAATTACTTTCTTCGAATACTTATAATAAAGATTATTATTACGTTACTTCGATATTAATATTATATACTATAAAAATAACGTTATTTATAAAATAACTCTTCTATCTTCTTTTATTTATTAGAGTTTTAAGATTTTATTATAAATTTATAAATTAAATATTTATTCGCTATAGAGGTTATTAACTAGCGCTATAAAAACGTTAATATTAAATATATCGATTTACTATAAATTACTATTAATTAATATTATAGAAGCGATATTATTCTCGAAAGTAATATTAATATTATTATATAATATATTAATAGCGCGTCTACGGCGCGTAATAATTAATTCTATCGCGTCGTTAAAACGATATTATAATAAATTAACTCTTTTTCCTTATTTCTCTATTAGAGTTTAAAGGTTTTTTAATAAATATTCTATTTATTTAGACGTCTAGAGATTAGAGTCTAGAAGAGAAAATAATTATTAGATTTAATACTATTATAAATCTTAATACTACTTATACTAAGACTTCGATATCGTATATATTATATTAGAGTTTCTTTTAGAGTTTAATTTTAATAATATATCTTATATATCTAGAGACTTAACGAATATAGATTTACTTTATATATCTCGAAGTTTTAGTATTTCTTAGAGATTAATTCTACTATTAAATATATTACTAAATCTTATAATAACTCTACGTCTTTTATAGTCTATGTCTACTAGCTAATCGTTAGTAAACTACGCTCTTATATTATATTAATTTCTTTTATACTAATTAAATAGATTAATATAAAATTATAAAGAGTAAATCTATTATATTATTACTACTAATAATTATCTTTATAATATTCTTTATAATATTCTTTATATTTATCTATTATAGATTCTTCTCTTATTTAATTAAATATAAGAGTATTAAGAGTAAATATATTTATATTAATAAAATTAATAAAATTAGTAAAATAATAGAAGAAGAATAATTATATAAATAGATAAAAGGATTATTATTTAATCTTAAACGCGTTTAATATAATTATTATATTTTTAGAAATTTCTTTTTAACGATATTTAAAATCTAATATATATTAAGAGATTTTAAAATAAAGTAATAAAGAATAAATAAAAAAGAAAAATATATTTTAAAAGATAGTATCGCTAGATTAAACGATATTATCGCTAATTTAAAAGAAGTATATAAGAGAGAATATATTCGTTTAAGCTTTTTTTAAGAATTTTTTAATATATTTATAAATAGTAGTAGATAGCTATTAAGCTCGCTTACGATCTTAATTATTAATAATAATAAATTTATTAAGAGATAATCTAAGAGTATTAATAGAGGCTTTAAAAGGCGAATAAAAGAAATATATATATCTAAAATATTAAATAATCTTTAGATAAGAGATATTAAAAATAATTATATTTATATTAATAGAATTAATAGAATTAATAAAATAATAGAAAAAGAATAATTATATAAATAGATAAAAGAATTATTATTTAATCTTAAACGTATTTAATATAATTATTATAATTATTATATTTAAATATCTATTTAATCTATTAATAGTAGATTAAACTTTATAATTTTTATAACGTTAAAAAGTATAAAGCGAGCTTTATAATTTAAGAAATTATAAAGTAATTATATATATCGTAAGCTAAGTACTTTAAAGTATAAAACTTCTATATATAAATTTTTAATAAGAAAAGCGTAAGAGGGCTATCGAGCTAACTTAGTCGATCTAATTAAAAAGCGTATAAGATTTAAATTTATAATTAGCTATATATACAAATTTAAGATTTTCAAGCTTAACTCTATTTTATTCTTTTATATATATTAATTATATAATCTTTTAATAATATTAAATATAATATATTATTATCTAGAATTTAATTATTAAAGAGTAATCGATTAAAGATAAATACTATAACTATTAATAAAAAATATATATTTAAATAAGCTTATATAATAATAACGAGCTATTTAATTATAATAAAAAATTTATATATTTATTTAATAATCTCGAAAGATCTATTATTCTCTTAATTAATATTAAAAGATTATATAATAATAATTAAAAAATTAAAGAAAATCGCGACTTTCGAATAACGAGATAATTATTATAATAAGTCTATATAAATTAATAATTAATATAGCGATTTAAGAATTTTTTACTTAGACTCTAAAAAAGAGATATATCGTAATAAGCTTATAATATAATTAATTCTTAAAGCGAGATATGAGTATAGAACTAGCTATAGATAATATCTCGACTAGTTATAAGTTTAAATTACTAAGATTAAGTCTAAGTAGAAAATTCTAAAATCGCTATATTAATCGTTATTTTATATGAAATTCTTATTAAAATTAATCGAAATAGAAAATAAATTATTTCTTTTATATATAACTTTTTATTAAGAATTCTAATAAAAAAATAATCTTTTATAAAATAACTATTTAAATATCGTAGAATTAGATTTTTTTTCGATTTTTAATAAAATAGCTTAATTAATAATTTTTAGAAGATTTAAATTAGAGTTTTAAAAATTATACTTTTAATCTCTCTCTTATTTTTTAACGTATATTAATAAAATTTTAAAAATAATATTAAAATACTCGTTATATTTATAAGTCTATTTAAGAATATTATTATAGAATTCTTCGAGCTAGATTTTATATATTTATATTTATTATATTTTTACTTTAAATTTATTTATTAGTATATATAATAGAATAAGATAGAGTTAAGTTTAAAAACTTTAAATTTATATATATAACTAATAATAACTTTAGAGTTACTACGCTCTTTAATTAGATTAATTAAATTATCGCGAGTAAATAGATTAATATTCGTAATTATTAAAAAAATAGATATACGTTATTAATATATAGAATATCTTTTTTATTTTCTATTAAGATTTTAAGATTTTTTTTTAAATTATAGAACGAAGTATAAGCTTTTAGATAAAAAAAGAATTTTTAAATTAAGTCTTATAATTATTAAAGCGTAAGAAATTTAAATATCGCTTATTAAAGTTTACTCGATAGTCGAATAATCTTAATTAGATATATATTATTTAATTTTAAAATAACTTTTTAAGATTTTTTTTTAAATATAGAACAAAATATAAGTATTTAGATAAAAAAAGAATTTCTAAATTTAGTCTTATAAATATTTAAAAGTAAAGAATTTAAATATCGCTTATTAAAAACTTATTTACTTTATTAAGAATACTCTTTTATATAAGCTTAGATAGTCGAATAATAATAATTTTAATAAATTTTAGAACTATTTCGCTTCGTCCTCGATTTAAATCTATTAATCTCTCTCGCTAAAAAAATTATAAAATCGTAGAATTCGTAAAAATCGTAAAATTAATTAAATTTTTATAAATTATAAAAATAATAATAATAGTAACTAAAATAAAAAGACTATAATAGATATTAAAATTAACTTCTTATTAATTAAACGAGTAAAGGCCTTTAAATTAAATTTATAATCATTTTTTTTAATTAGAGCTATCGAGTAAATTTAATAAGTAAACTTTTAATAGACGATATTTAAATTTATTACCTTTAAATATCTATAAGACTAAATTTAGAAATTCTTTTTTATCTAAAAGCTTATATTTCGTTCTATAATTTAAAAAACAAATCTCAAAATTTCAATAGAACTTATAAAAGTTATTCTAAAATCGAATAATATATATTTAATTAGAGCTATTCGACTATCGAGCGAACTTTAATAAGCGATATTTGAATTCCTTACACTTTAATAATTATAAGACTAAATTTAGAAATTCTTTTTTTATCTAAAAGCTTATATTTTATTCTATAATTTAAAAAAAAAATCTTAAAATTTTAATAGAAAAAAAAGTTATTTTAAAATTAAATAATATATATCTATTCTTTAATTAGAGCTATTTAACTATCGAGCGAACTTTAATAAGCGATATTTTTTTAATAGTTATAGACGCTAATTTATTTACTCGCGATAACTTAATCGATTTAATTAAAGAGCGTAGCGAATTTAAATTTATAATTAATTATATATATAAATTTAAATTTTTTAAACTTAACTATATCTTATTTTTTTATATATATTAATTTAAATTAAATTAAAAATAATTAATTTTCTAGAAATCTATTATTAATATAACTTCTCTTTTTTCTATTAAAATTTTACTATTATTTTATTTAAATTATAGAATATAATCTACGCTTTCTAATAGTTTTAAAATTTATAAAATTTAATCTTTTTATAATTTTAAATAAATCTTAAATTAAAATAATTTTACTCTTCGAAGTTCGAGAATCGAATTTAATCTCGAAATTAGATTTAAAAATAAATTACTTTCTATAAATTTAATTTATAAGCTTAAACTTATTTAAATTATTATCTTAATTAGTTTATTAATTAATTTATAATTTAAATTAATATTTAATAATTTATAGATATAAGTAAAGATATATAAAGTTTTATTAATATTATTTTTTAATTCATTTATTTTTTTAAATATTTTAAGATTTTTTAAAAAAAAATTAAAAAGCTTAATAACTTTAAAGACTTCGAACTTTAAATTTAGAAAATTTAATATATTATTATTATATATATTAAGAATATACTAATAAATTTTTATAAAAAGTAATAGTTCGATTATCGAGTAATAATATATCGAAGTTATAGATTATTAAGTCTTTAAAATAGTTTCGAAGTAGCTTCGAGGTAACTCGCTTCGGGGTAAAGCTACTCCGAAACTTACTAATGCTAATATATTCGATAATCGCCTAACTGTAATAAATTCAATTTTTTCTATCATAATATACTATAACACTTTATTATTCTATTATAATATATTAAAAAAGCGCTATATCTACTCTTTAGACTCCACTATAGTCTCTCTACTATAAAATTATTTTATATAATTTCCTTTATAATATAGAAAGACGTTATATATAGTATAGTCACTTCTAATCTTAAGAGAACTTCTTCTATTCTTACTTATTTCTCTATTAAAACCTCTATTCTTAATATCTACACGATACTATATATACGTTCTATTATCTTTTATATCTTATTAATTATAATTATCTCGTAGTAACTTAGAGAGAATAATAATTATAAGCGAAGATAAAATCTTTTAACTCGATACTTCATCCTTTATTAAATCTACTATTACTTATTCTAGAAAACTCTAATACTTCTAACGCTTTTTTTCTATAAATTTATAGAGTTTAAAAGTATTAAAAAGACTTTTATTAAGATATTAAGTAAATAAAGATATCTAGATCTAATTATAAACTCGCTAAAAAGTATATATAATTATTAATATATTAAATCAATTAATCTCCCTTATATATAAATTATAATAGAAGAATATTCTTAAAATATCGAAATTCTTTTACTAAATATTATTCTCATTCTTTTTAAAAGTAGATAAGATAATATAATTATTAATACTTATTCTATTAAGACGCTTTCTCTTTTTAATAATAGTATTATTAATCTCTCTAATATCGTAGATAGTAATAAGAATTAAAATAAGATTATTATTCTATTAAGCTACTATAAGAATATTATTCTAAATTACTATAGTAAGAACTCTATATAAAATATCCTTAGCAAAAATCTATTTTATCTTTATAAGTAATTTTAAAAGATCTATTTAATTTAGCTTTATAGTTCTATATATAATAATTCTTAAAGCCTTCAACTTTCTAGTAAGCTTTAATTTAATAAAATAATTATTTATAAAGAGAATAGAGTTAAGAAATAGTATATTAATAATTAATTTAAATACTATAATTAATATTTCTCCGAGATCTTTAACTTTTAATCTACTCTTAAGATCTTATATAGACGAATATTATATATAATTATAAAGATAACTCTTATTATTAATTATGAAAAGCTTATATTTCTTCTTAATTAACTTATCTAAAGCTATAATAGAATAATAAATATATCTCATCTTCTTAATTATACATTTATTAATTATATAATAAAAACTTAATATATATAATTTCTTTTAATTACTTCGTATCTTATCGATAAATAAAAGAAGCTTTCTATATTATATAGACTTCTTATATCTATCTTTTTTAATAGTAAAATTATTCTCTATATCGAGATTTAAGTAATATATATATCTATAAAGAAGAATATAGCGATTTCGAGCTATTTATTTAATAATAATCGAAGTTATTAAAGTAATATTATTATTTTTTTAATAATTATAAATAATAAAAAAGTAATAGATTCTTATATAGATAGTAATAGCGATAAAGATTTTTAGCTTCGAGATCTTAAGAGATTTTTAAATAGAACTAAGAATACTCTATTAAGAGGTATATAAATTAATATTATTATAAAGTATTTCTTATATAGTAATAATCTATATAAGAGAAAATACTAAATATAAAATAACTTTTAGATCTTTCGAAAGATAATTAATAGTTTTATAATATAGAATTTTTATTAATTAATACTCTAGTAGTTTAGGTATGTTTTTAAGAAGCTTATCACGTTTTTCAAGCTTATTCTTTCTTATTTTACCCTGAGCTTCTCTTTTCTAACGCTTTAAGGCCTAAGCTATTTTAATCTTATCAGGAGTAGGTAGAGTAGTAATTTTAGTTATAGTGGATGTGGTATGGTGGAGTTATTAAGAAGAATAGGAAAGAGACGCGTTATTGATATGCGGAGAATTCTCGATTAATTTGTTACCTCGGCCTGGGCGGTTATCGGATACCCAGGGGTAAATTTCTCATATCAGCCAAACCACCAAAAAAACGAGGCTTGGCAGGGTTTCCTACTCAGACCCACTGCGTGGGGCCTTTTCTGAGACTAGAAAAGATTGGCATGCATGCCACTTACGTTGTTTAGAAAACGGCCATAGATGGCAGGCAAGATCTTGCAATCCATTTGTCTAGAAAAAGAAGCTGATCTTGTCAACGTGCCAATAATGTTTCCAAGCAGCGCGCCTGGGATACCTGTGGGCTAGAAACATGCACAATCGAATTCGAGGTGTAGAGAGGCATATGTGGACGCGGACGTAGCATAAGTGGGCTTAGAGTAGCCACTATCTCAGCAGGGTTCGATTTTCCAGTGCGTTATGCTATCATACACAAGAAGGTCGAGCTACATAATGCAAGGGAACACCTTGCCTTTGGGCCTCCTCACTAAGTTGAGTACAGCTTACTTCAAATAACGTCACTTGTAAGCCTTCGTCTTCGCCTTCAACTTGCTTTTTCGTCTCCATTTACTGCCTGCACGCATTTTTCCAAGAGCCCTTTTTCTCCGAGATGAAGGATAGCTTCCATAATATTGCGGTCTTCTTGCTCTTTTTCCTGCTCTACAAGCTACACAAGCACATTGTCAGCACACGTGTTATGGCCAAGACGTTAAGTTGGACCTGGCGACTCACTCGCTGATAGAGTCCGACTCTCTCCTTTCTTCCTTCATTTCTTCTTACCTCCTGGCTCCCCGCCTTATGGCTTGCCCTTTCTGGCAATCCGTGCAAATACTTACAGCGGCTGCCTCGTTTGCAGAGACCTTTATGGAGGAACTCTCGGCATATCTGCTTCGGCTTTGCACGCTTTGGAGGCGCAACTCTCTCGGGCCCGTTTCGCTTTGTGGAAGTCTCGTCAGGAGCTCCGTCGTCACTAGCATCGTCGGAAGATGAACCGCTGGAAGATGTAATATCTTCAGAGACTGTCGAGGAAGAGTCGCAGCTCGAGTCGGACGAGGAGACACTTGAATCTTGGATCGACCGGTCCATCGCAGGGAAGGAGTGTCCGTCGCCTTCTTGTCCGTTTGAAGGATTCGCTTGATCAGGGGCACTATCTGCGTTGAGAGCTTTGGGCGGAGGATCTCGTTCTTCATCCGCTAATGCCGGCTGCGAGGTCGGTGTCAAAGGATCAGGCACTATGCTTGCGGTTTCTTGAAGCTCTGTCTTTACTAGGTCGGCGTCCTCAATCTTTGCGCTGCAAGATCCACCGCTATCTGATCGCTTTCTCTTCTTGCTTTCATTGCCGAGGGCTGACATATCCGTTCTACCCATTTCCCTACTAAATTCTACCTGATCTTTGGATGTCTTGGCCTCTGCTTTGGCAATGCGTCTCTCTTCCTTCTCGAGCTGTTTTCGAAGCTTTTCCACTTTGCGCTTGGATTTCGCCGCCGCATCTTTGGACGTGGTTTCACTCTTCTTTCGCTGCTTCTCTCCTTCCGTCGTCTGCTTCCGTCTTTCATTGACTTCCGTTCTGTGCTTTCCTTGAGCTTCTCTACGAACTTGATTGGTTGCTCTCTGTTGCTCTTCGCGCTGCCGCTTACCCTCTGCAATTTCTTCAGCGCGCGCTTTAGTTGGAAATTTCTTCTTGCGTTCTTCTATCCAGGCTGTGATATCTGACGAAGATTGTAGGGTGGAAGTACGACCTTTAAAGTCGAATTGTAAGCTAAGGAGACGTCAGTGAGCTATGGCTGGTAGATTGCTGCCAATTAATATGCTTACAGCTGAGGGCCTTGACCAGTGCTCGCAGCCACGGCGGCAAGTCTGGCCTCTTCGTCTGCGTCGTCTTCCTCCTCTTCACTGGACTCATGTTCCTCTGTTTTAGGAGTCAGACCTAGCTGATTGTGTTTTCGCTTCTTCTTCCTGGGTTTCCTAGTAGCTTCATGAAGTGCTGGTGGTTTTATAGGGAGAGGAAGTGGACCCCCAAAGCTGGGCACTGCGGGTGCAACTTGAATTCGGTGATTCTGGTTTCGCGGTCTGTGGAAAACTTCTCCATGTCCACGTTTCTGGCCTCGGCCACGATATCCTGGGAAAGGATTTGGAGATTCGTGACGGCCAGAAGGGAAGCTCATGGGAGAGCTGTGTCGATAAGGTGAATCGTGGCCGTTCGATAATCCATGCTGATGTGCGTTGGTTCCGTTCGCAGTCGGCTGGGCATGTTGCTGAGTCTGATGACCAATTGGCTTTGCATCAAAGCCCATGCGTATCGGTGGACCCATCAGTAGAGGCTGACCAGCGTGGGCGTTTGTTTGGAACGAAGTGTGGTTTTGAGGTGCAGGCAATGGGGCTTGAATAGTGGGGAGTGAGGAACTGTAGCCATGCGAAGAATACTGCTGTTGCCCATTGCAATTTTGGGTAGAGCCATTTCTATTTGCAGTATATGCTACTTGAGGTGGTCGGGCATCCAATGGAAAGGCCGGGATTTGCTGCCCATAGCCTTGACGCAAAACAGTGGGATATTGAGGGAGCTGTACCGGCGGATAGCTGGGCAGGGGACACCCACTTGTTCTGTAATCATTTGTATGAACATTGTAACCCATATCGGGCGGTAAGTGGTGCCTGCTGACGACATCCAAAGAGGAATTGCCGTAGAATGAAGTCGATTGCGAGGAGCCAAAGTGTCCACGTCTTTGATTACCTCGATTAGAACCACGGCCATGTCCTCGATCACTATGATCTCCTCTGTTTCCTCTGCCTATATAGCCATTGAGGCCCACGAATGGTTGGGAGACCTCAGGGTAGCTTTGAGGAGCCTTGGGCGGCGCTGGGGGAGGCGGAGGGAAGGTGAATTGGTGACCGCTCATCTTCGTGTGGTAATCCAACTCTCAATAGAGAATGAGGTTACATGGAGTTTTATCCTGTGCTTCAAAAACATCCTATCACTCAACCTCTGAAGTCTCCACGTTGGAATCAAAAAGATCGCTGTTGGCATGCATCGGGTAATGACCGGCAGTGCTTGTCCTTACCGTGTTCCATGGGGCGCGGGGCTACCCAGTAGTGGAAAGCTTGCCAAGTCACATGATATTGCTGCAGGCTTAAATATAGCCTATTTTAATTTTTTAATCTTTTATCTAATAATAGTAATTAAGGTATTATTATCAGTACGAGTAAAGGCATATGAATAAAATTCATAATCATTTTTTTTAATTAGGGCTGTCGAGTAAATTTGATAAGCGATCTTTGATAAGCGATATTTAAGTGCCTTGCCTTTTAATAATTATAAGACCAAATTTCAAATATTTAAAAGCATTTAAAAGCGCAATCTACGCTCTATAATTTAAAAAAAAAATCTTAAAATTTTAATAGAAAATAGTAAAGTTTTTAAATAATTAAAAGTAGAAGTAGAATAGAAGATTTTAATAGTTATAAACGCTAATTTATTAATATATTAATATATATAAAAGAATAAGATAGAGCTAAACTAGAAAATCTTAAATTTATATATATAGTTAATTATAAATTCGAGTTCGCTACGCTTTTTAATTAGATACTATAAATAAATAAATTAATATTTATAACTATTAAAATATCTTTTTCTACTTTTAACCTTTTAATAACTTTATTATTTTCTATTAAAATTTAATAATTTTTTTTTCAAATTATAGACCGTACTTTGCGCTTTTTAAAAATAAAAAAATCTTAAAATTTAATCTTATATTTCTTTAAGGGCAGGATATTTAATTATCGCGTATTAAAGTTCGCTTATTATATTTACTCGACAGCAGCTCTTAATACCTTATTAAAAAAATTGATATACGTTATTTAAATTTAAAGTAATATTTTTATTTTCTATTAAAATCTTTTAATTTTTCTTTTAAATTATAGAACGTAATTCGCATATTTTAAAAAGTTAAAAGTTAAAAGATTTTATCTTATAATTATTTAATAGCAAAAATTTCAAATATCGCTTATTAAAGTTCGCTTATTAAATTTACTTTATAGTTCTAATAAATTTTTTTTTTATAGATTTAAACTCGTTTATTTATAATAATTTAGTCGATTTAATTAAAAAGCGTAGTAATCTTAAATTTATAGTTAGTTATATATATAAATTTAAGATTTCTAAACTTAACTCTATCTTATTAATATATATAATAAAATAAAATAGAATTAAGCTTAAAAATCTTAAATTTATATATATAATTAATTATAAACTCGTTAGATTTACGCTTTTTAATTAGATCGACTAAGTTAATATAAATAAATAAATTAGCGTTCGTAATTATTAAAAAATAATAGATATATATTATTAATATATAGAATAACTTTTTTATTTTCTATTAAATTTTCAAGTTTTTTTTTTAAACTATAGAACGAAATCTAGGCTTTTAGATAAAAAAAGAATTTCTAAATTTAGTCTTATAGTTATTAAAGCGTAAGAAATTCAAATATCGCTTATTAAAGTTCGCTCGATAGTCGAATAGCTGTAATAAAAAAAAATAGATGTATATTATTAATATATAGAATAACTTTTTTATTTTCTATTATATTTTTTTTTTTTTTTAATTATAGAACGAAATGTGAGCTTTTAAATAAAAAAAGAATTTTTAAATTTAGTTCTATAATTATTAAAGCGTAAGAAATTCAAATATCGCTTACTAAAGATCGCTTATCAAATTTACTCGATAGTTCTAATTAAAAAAAAAATGAATTTAATTTATAGATCTTTACTCGTTCTTTTATATATATTAATATATAAAAGAATAAGTTAGAGAACTAATATATAAAAGAATAAGATAGAGCTAAGCTAGAAAATCTTAAATTTATATATATAATTAATTATAAATTCGTTAGATCTACGTTTTTTAATTAGATACCGCGGGTAAATAAATTAACGTTCGCAATTATTAAAAAATCTCTTATTCTACTTTTAATCCTTTAATAACTTTACTATTTTCTATTAAAAATTAAAAATCTCTTTTTTTAATTATAGCCCGCGTCTTACGCTTTTTAATAATGAAAAAAATTTAAAATTTAATTCTATAAATATCTAAAAGTAAAGAATTTAAGTATCGCTTATTAAATTTACTCGACCGCCGACAGCTCTAATTATAAAATAAGTGTACATTATTTGATTTTAGAATAACTTTTTCGTTTTCTATTAAAACTTTAAGTTTTTTTTTTAAATTATAGTACGTAATTTAGACTTTTAAGTAAAAAAATAAGTAATAGATTTAGTCTTATAAATATTTTAAGATAAAGAGTTTAAATATTACTTATTAAAAACTTATCTACTCTATTAAGAATACTCTTTAATATAAACTTAGATAGTCGAGTAATAATAACTTTAATAAAATTCGAAGCTATTTCGCTTAGTTCTAGATTTAAATATATAAATCTCTCTAGCTAAAAAATCGTAAAGTTATAAAAATCGTAAAATCGTAGAAATCGTAAAATCGTAGAAATCGTAGAAATCGTAAAAATTAATAAAATTAATAAGATTTCTATAAATTATAAAAATAATATTAATAATAGTTAAAATAAAAAATCTATAATAGATATTAAAACTAACTTCTTATTAATTAAATTTAAATTAATTTAGAGTTAATTAACTCTCTTAAAATCTATTATTAATATAACTTCTCTCTTTTCTATTAAAGTTTTACTATTATTTTTTTAACTTATAGAACTTATTCTACGCTTTCTAAAAATTTAAAACTTATAAAATTTAATCTTATAATTCTAAGTAAATCTTAAATTAAAGTATTTTAACTCTTCGAGAATTAAATTTAATCTCGATATTAGAAAAAAAAATTAACTACTTTTTATAAATTTAATTTATAAGTTTAAACTTATAAACTTATAATATAATAGAATATTACTTTAGAAATAATATATTTTTTAATTAATAACTAGCTATATAACTAGTTTAATTTTAAATAAATAAGTTTAAATCTATTAAAAAAATTTATATATTAAAATTTAAAAAAAATTATTTATTAAGTTTATAATATACGTAATTATATACTTATTATATTTAAAAGACTTCTATATATTATTTATACTTATTTAATATTTACTAGATTATTACTTATTAATATACTCTTAAATAAGTTTTTAAAGTTTTTTTTAAATAATTTAAGATTATAATATATATACGTAGTCGTAGAATATATCTATATATACTTTTACGTATTATAATATATGAAGATATATTAAAACGAGTAAAGATTTATAATTTTTTTTTTTTTTTTTAAATTAGAGCTATCGAGTAAATTTAATAAGCGATCTTTAATTTAATAGAAAATAGTAAAGTTATTAAATAATTAAAAGTAGAGTAAGAGATTTTAATAGTTACGAATACTAATTTATTTATTTACGATAACTTAGTTAATCTAATTAAAGAGCGTAATAACTCTAAATTTATAATTAATTATATATATAAATTTAAGATTTTTAAACTTAATTCTATCTTATTCTTATATATATATTAATATACTTTTAATATATTAAAGCGATAATATAATTAATATATATAATAGAATAAGATAAAGCTAATTTAGAAAATTTTAAATTTATATATATAATTAATTATTAATTTAAAATTATTATACTCTTTAATTAAATCGACTAAGTTAGCTCGCTAGTACTTTTAAAAACTCTTATTAAAGAAATATATATATGTTATTTATAAATAAAATAACTTTTTTATTTTTCTATTAAATTATCGAGTTTTTTTTTTAAATTATAAAGTATAATTTACGTTATTTAATAATTTAAGAATTTTAAGATTTAATCTTATAATTATTAAAACGTAAAAATTTAAATCATCGCTTATTAAAGTTCGCTCTATAGCTTTAATTAAAAAATAGATATATATTATTCAATTTTAAAATAATCTTTTTATTTTCTATTTTCTATTTTTATTTTTTTCTTTAAATTATAGAATATAATTTATAAATTTTAAATAAAAAAAAAATTATTAAATTTAATCTTATAATTATTAAAGAATAAGAATCTTAAATATTACTTATTAAAGTTTACTCGATAGCTATTAAAAGTAATAATCTAATTAATATAATATAACTTAATTATATTAATAAACAATCTACTTTTTAAAATAATTAATTTCTTATTAAGGTCTTAGTCTTACTTAGCGAAAGATCTTACTTAACGAAAGCTCTTACTTCTTCTAATAAGATATCGCTAAATAAAAAATAAAAGTAACGTTCTCGTTAATAAGTAAAGTAAAAAAAAAAGCTAAAGTAAATAAGAAAGAAGATTTCGAGAAATTAAATTTCTTATAAGAAAACTTTTATAATTAGATATTCGTAATTCGCTTACTTCTATATAATATTACTTCTTTTAAAATATAAGATAGTAAGGTCTCTTTTAATAAAACTGCGTAATAGCTATATAATTACGAGGTCTAGATACGTAGTTAATAGAATAGATAGATTAGTTATTAAATAAACTAATAATTAAAAAAAGAGAAAGAGAAAAGAGAACTTATAAGTATTTAAGACTTTATTAAGTATATTAGATATTTATCTTAATTATATAGTTTATAATCTAATAAGTAATATAAGCGAGTTTATTAATTCGCTTTAAGTACTTTTATTCTTATAACTATATCTTCTTTTAGAAGATTTAATCTCTAAATCTTATTATTATTATATCTTATAATTAAATATTTATAAATTTATAAATTTCTTATATATTATCTATTACTAGTTTAAATATAATTTAAACTAATATATACTATAATAGCGTATTTAGATTTCTTACTCTAAGGTCTCTTTAAATATATTAATATATTTATATATTAAATCGCGATAGTATCGCTATATATATTATTATCTTAATTAATAGAATATAAATATATTACTATCTTATTACGATATACTATTATCGCTATTATTATATATTATTATAATTATAAAAGTCGCGCTAATAAGTATAAAAGCCTTATTTTTAATTTAACTTTTATTTTTCTTAGTAATAATATTAATATTAATATTATTATAAGTAAATATCTAATTCTTCTTTATATCTATTATCTTATCTTTATTTATTTCTATTATAATATCGCGATAGCGAGTTATATATTATTATAATAATATAATATATATATTAATTAAAATAATAGTTAAATAAGATTAAAGTTATTTAGATTAACTTTATATATAATAAGTATCTTAAAGAATACTTTGCGATACTTTTTAGATAGTATAAAGAGTATATTAATATATTAATAGTAATATTAAATCTTCGCTCTTATAGTTCTATAGATTATTAAATACTTATAATTATTATTATTTTTATACCCCTCGCTATAGCTAATAGATATTTATATTTATTTTAAAGATATACTTAGCTAAAAAAGCTTAATAGCTTTCTTTATCGTTATTTCTATTTTTATTTATAAATAAAAGAGATATTAGATAATTAAGAGATTACGCTAATATATATTAATTCTCTTTTATTATTATTATATATATACTCTTATATATAACTCTTATATAATTTATATTATACTTTCTATTAGCTCGCGCTAGCGTAAATATAAATAATACTTTTATAAAGATTATATATATATTATAAATTTAATTCTCTATTATTAGAGAGATATTCTCGCTATAACTTATATTAGCGAAAATATTTATATTATTCTTTAAGTATAAAATGATATAAATTTTAATTAATATATATTAGAGTATATAGTTAATATATATAGTAGTTTATTATATCGAGAAACTTCGATATAATATCGCTATCTTCGCCGCTTCTTCTATTACTTCTTTTACTATCTCTTATATTAAATCTTTTTATTATCTAATAAATCTTCTAAATAAAAAGTTATTTTCTAATATAAGAGAATAGATAAATTAATACTAGATAGTAATAGTTATATATATAATCTTAGTAATTACTTTTCTTACTATACGTTATATCTTAATATTTTAAAATCGATCTATAGACTTTTTAGTTATATTCGCTAAATCTTTTAATTATAATTTTATTTATCTATCTAAATTCTCTACTATTATTACTTTTTTAATTTTTCTTACTTTTTAATTTCTCTTAATAATTATATCTTTAACTTTATCTTAAATACTAATTTATATAATTTCTTTACTTACTCGAAGTCTTTAATTATACTTTTAATATTTTCGAAATACTCTATTAATTTCTATAAAGCTTTATAAGATAAAAAGTCTTTTTAATTAATAAAATACTTAGTCTCGCCTTTATAAACTCTTTTATCTAATATCTTATTAATCTTCTATTCTTCTTCTTTATTAATTAAAACTATTTATAACTTTAAATTATTATTATATAAATACTATAACTTTAATAACGATATATAAAATATAAAATAATTTTTTTTATATTTAGCTAAGAGATCTAGTTTATAAGTCTATATATTTATTTTCTCTAATATTTTAAAAGATCTAAGCTATTTATAATCTAATTTCTTCTTTAATTATAAAATATATATATTTAAATTTCGTAATAGTATTTTATTCTCTTTTTTAAAGATTATAATCTTATAATTACTATTATAATACTTTACTTATTACTTTAATATTCGCTTTTATAATTCTTTTAAATATAATCTTATCTCTTATAATTAATTTACTCGCTTTATAATAAGCGATATTTTTCTCTTTAAGATTCTATTCTTAAAAGTATTTTCTAGATCTACTATATATTCTATTAATAACTCTTATAAGATTTTATTAATACTTATATATATACTATTATTATATATAAATACTATTATTAATAAAATCTTAGATTAATTATCTTACTTATAATTATAATATATTTATAAATAATATTTTAATATTTAATTTTATCTTTTAATTTAATTATTAATCTAAAGATAGAATATAATATTAAGTTTACACTTTATATCTAGATATTAATATAATATTATTTAGAACTTACTTATAAATAGAAAATCTTAATCTAAAATTAAGTTATATATTATATCGCGTAATAATATAAACTCTTATTATAAGATATTAATAAGATTATTAGTTTTTAGATTTTTTATAATTATTATATACGTTATATATTTAATTAACTTATCTATTAAAATTAAGATAATATTATAAGTTTTATTAATATATAAATTTCTTATAAATAGTAGATTTATAATAAAATCTAATATTATAGTATAAAATAGATTTATACTATCTAAAGGAATTAACGCTAACTCGCTATATAACTTATAATAATAAATTTATATCTTTTAATAATCGAGATAAGTGCGAATATACTCTACTATATCGCTTATTATATTTATTTAATAATACTTAAATCTAATACTCTTCTTAATATACTTATAAATAAAATATCTAATATTAGAATTATTATAATTTATATAAAGAATCTCTTTCTTTATAATTAAATCGTTAGAAATATAGATTATAAAGCTATAACGTAGTAATTTATTCTTATTAACTCTCTATTTTAAAAGCTTATTCTATTTAATAGCGTATTTTTAATATTACTTCTTATTTATAATAAAAATATTCTTATATTATAATTTAAGTAGTTATATTATTATTAATTTTTATAACTTTAAATAAAATCTCTTTAACTTTAAAATCTAGTAAATTAAAAGTTAAAATAATATCGTAATATTTAGAATACGTATTTATTTATTAAATACTCTCTTATCTAAGTTAATAACTTAAATATTTATAATAATAATATTATTTAATTACTTTATTAATATTATAAATTTAATTATAATAAATATATTATTATACTTCTATAGATTAGATTAATATTTTTAATTACGAAGTTTATTTCGTAAGATAGAAAGAAAATTATTATTATTATTTTTATTATTATTCGATTTAATAATATTAAATCTTTTTAATAATATATTTATAGAATTAAGTTTTTTCTTATAATATTTAATTATAAAGTTAAATATAGCTAATTTTTTAGTCTAGCGAATTTACTTTATATTTAACTCTTTTATTATTATAAAATAATATAAATTATTATAATCTAAGATTATATAAATAAAATACTTATTATTTTATAAATAATATCTTTAATTCTTAAAGTTTAATATAATTATATAAAGCTTTTTATTATATATATTCTAATAAGACTTAACGTCTTTAAATTTATAGCTAGAAAAAATAATAAGATATTATTATTTATTCTCGCTTAATTAATTAAATATATTATTTATATCTATATTAGAAGTATCGATCTTTATAATAAGCGATATTTTTTAATTATAATATTTTAGTATAAATACGATAATAAATACTCGCTTAAATATCTTAAAAGTCTTATATACTTCTTTATCAAATACGAAAAATAATTTAATCTTATCTTTCTTTACTTTTTAAATTAAATTCGTTAAAGATATAGCTATTTATAAAAAGTTTTATATAAATTATTAATAAAAGTCTACGAATTTTAAAAAGATTAAGATATCTTTAGTAAATTCTAATTTTAATTATTTAATAATAGTCTTAATATATAATAGCTTTATTTAAATATCGCATTAATTTATTAAGAATTTTAGAAAAATAATTTTATTATAATTAAAAGTATATTTCGATAATTTTATATAGAGTTAATACTTTAATAATATATATAATACTTTATATATATACTCTTAATATAACTCTTTTATTTTAAAATAGATTAATATATTATTTAAGTATATTATATAGAAGATATTAATATATAATTTAAATACTTTATTTATATAAGCTTAGAAGATTATAAAGATATTTATAAGATTAAAAAATATTATTTAATACTTAAATTAATTATAGCGAGTTCGAAAGGCGATTTTTTACTTATCTCTCTTTTATACTTATATTCTATAATATATATTATAAATATTCATCTTAGTTAAATACTTTATATATATAAATCTTTTTAATATTTTTAAAAGTAGTAATAATAGATAATTATTTTTAATAATTATTTTATTAAGTTCTCGATAATTAATATAAAGTTATAGCGAGTTATCTAATTTTTTAATAAATAGTATTAACGAGCTAATCTAATTAATTAAAAGTTATATCTACTTTCTCTTAAATATAATATTTAAATAATCTTTAATCGCTATAAGTTTATTATATAATATATTATAAATTAAATTATTTCTAGATAGCTTTCTAAATAATAAGTTAATAGAATATTTAATTTAATTATATATATTAAAATTATTAAATAACTCTTTTAAGAAGACTTTTAATAAATTCTTAAATTATTTAGATATATTAGAATTATCTAACTATATAATATTATATTATATAACTTTATTATAATTATTCTTACTACTTTTTAATAAAATCTAATATAAAAATATAATAAATATTTATTTTAAATTATATATAATTACTATATTAGCTAATAACGTAAATTACTTTATATCTATTATTACGATATCTATTTACTTTTTATTACTTATAAAAAAATCGCGATAAGTCTAAAATTACTCGCGCTAATAAATATTTAAATTAATATTATAAATTTAAGAAAAATTAAAAATAAGATTATATTCTTATATATCTATAATATACGCCTTTAAGATTTACTTTTACTTTCTTTTTTAACTATTTATAAAATTAAAAACTAGATTATACTTTTTATATAAGAGTATTTAATAATTATTAATAATATATACTATTATTAGCGCGTATTTAAATTTAAAAATTTATATCTCTTTAATAAAAGATTATAATATAAAGATTTTCTCGCGATTAATATTTACTAGAATAATTACTTTACACTTTCTATTTAATATAATAATTTCATTTTTTAATAATAGAGAGCGAGATTATTATTTAATTAATAGCGTATTTAATACTATAATAATAAGTATTAGACTTTATCTTTTTTCTTATTTAATCTATAATTATATACTTTATTATTTATAACGTAATTTAAATATTTAAAAGAATTCTTATAATATTTTAATTATTTATAATTATAGTATTATATTTTAATAAGAGATATCTTAGACTTAATATAAGAGTCGCTATCTTCGAATTTAATTCGTATAAGCTTTTAACTTTATAGCGTCGAAGAAAATAAACTCTTTTTTTAATCTTATTAATTCTTTATATACTATTTCTTAGACTTTATATATTATTAATTATTACTTTTTTAATTACTTATTTTATTATTAAAGCGAGTCTTATTTAAAGTAAAAAGCTCTTTTATTTTTTATAATCTTTACTCTATATTTTAATATTATTATAATAATATAATATAGATAGTAAATTAAATAGTCTTCTTTATAGCTTCTAGAGAAATTTTCTCTATTACTTTATTTTATAAGACTTTTATATATTTTAGATTAATTATATAGCGATCTCGCTATAATTAGAGTATAATAAAATAATTATTAAAGCTAATTATTAATTATATATCTTTTATAATCGTTTTAGCTAATTAGCGTTCTACGTTATAAGACTTAATAACTAAATTATAAACTTAATTTAAATATTATTCTTTATATTTCTTTTAAATAAATTTCTTAATATCGCGTAATATCGTATTTCTAATATTTCTTTAGATCTACTTCTTAATATTTATTAATAAAATAAAAAATTAGCGAGTTTTTTCTTTATTTATATAGAAATCGATATAAGACGTTAAGGCGATAAAATTATTATAATTTTAAAGAAATATAACTATTAAGCTATAGTTATTAAGATATTATATATTAGATATCTAAATAACGCTTATCTTCTTATAGCTCGAATTATAATAATAATTATCGCTATACTTATAGCGATATTCTTATATATTCTATATTTTAATTAACTTAAATTTTTCGATAACTAATTACTTCTTAATATTAAACTTTAAAAATTAATAATATTAGATTTAAATTAAGTCTATAAAATAAGAGTTTTTATCTATAAATAAAAAGTTATTAGATATAACGCTTTAGTAATTATTATTTCTATTAATAATATTATTAGAATTCTTATTAATATTAGAATTAGTATTATAATCGCTTAATTATATAATAGATATATTTTAATAAAAGTCGCTTATTAAATTAAAAACGTCGTTAATTAATTATAATAAAACGTTTCTACTCTATAAATTAATAGAATTAACTCGCAAGTTACTTATTATAGCTAAATTAAATAACTTTATATAAATAAAGTTATTAGAATTATAAAATAATAAGATCTCTTTTAATAGAACTGCGTAGTAGTTATATAATTATGAGATTTAGATATATAATTAATAGAATAAATAGATTAATTATTAGATAAACTAATAATTAAAGAAAGAGAAAAGAAAAAGAAAATTTATAAGTATTTAAGACTTTATTAAGTATATTAAATACTCGCTCTAGCTATATAGCTTATAATCTAATAAGCGATATAAGCGAGTCTATTAATTCGCTTCGAGTACTTTTACTCTTATATAAAATTACTTTTAATTTTCTAATTAAAACTTTCACTCTTATTAATCTCTATTTTAATCGAAAATTCGACGTTTCTAAATAAGATCTTAAAGCTTCTTTTAGAGATTAAAGAATTAATATTTTTTAAATAAAATCTCGAAGCTTCTTTTAATAATAGACGAGAACTTAAAAAAAATAGTTTTTCTTATCGCGAAGATTCGATATTCTTAAGTAAAATTTTAAAGCTTCTTTTAGAGAACTTAAAGAAATAGTATTTTATCGCGATTCGACGTTTCTAAATAAGATTTTAAAGCTTCTTCTAAAAGTTAAGATATTATTATTTCTTATAATATAAAATATGATACTTTCTCGATACTTTAAAAAGATTCTAAAGCTTCTTTTAGAAGTCGAGTTATTATTTCTTATAGCGTAGAATATAATACTTTCTTAATTCTATAAACGTCGATATACTTACTCTTATTATCTCGAATTAATTTCTAAATATTATTAAGATTCTTTATATTTATTTACTTATTATATTATAACTTATAATATTTTTATTTAATAAGATATTTTATAGTAAAATCACTTTTTTTAATAACGATACGCTTATTTAATAATTAATCGAGTTCTTAGAATTTAAAAATCTCGATATCGTCTTTAATAAAAATAGAAGATAGTTTATTAGAGCGAGATTATAATTAAGTATATAAATTAATTTAAAAATTTAAGTATATCTTTAATTATATTACGATAAAAATTAAATATATTTTTTAATTATTAAAGATATTTAATCGATAGATAAAACGTCTAACTCGTTTAAGAATCTTAAAAAAATCGATAAATTATAATTTTCTTTCTTTCGATAAGCTAAGTAATTAAAATATTATAATTATAATATAATTATAAAAATATATAATTATTTATATAAAAGAACTAAGATTAATATTATTAATTATAATAAAACTTTAAATTTATTTAAATAAAGACGATAGTATTTAATATTTTTAAATAAGCGATATTCTTTAATATTAATTATTTCTTATAAATATCGAGATCTAATAGCTAATTTAATAAGAAATTATGGAAAACTTTATTCAAAAATTTATTTAATAAAGTAGAGATAGCGTTATTATAGCTTATTTAAATAATTAAAATTAAAATTAATTAAATTATAATATTATTAAGCGTAGATATCTAAAAGCGAATAGCGATCTTAGTAATCTAATTAATATATTTACTAAATCTATTAATTTATAAACGAGTAAAGGTCTATAAATTAAATTCATAATTATTTAATTTAATTAGTGCTGTCGAGTAAGTTTAGTAGACGATTTTTAATAAGCGATTTTTGAATTTTTTATCTTTAAGAGATTATAAGATTAAATTTCAAAATTCTTTTATCTTTAAAAAGCGTAAGCTATAGACTATAATTTAAAAAAAAAATCTTAAAATTTAAATAGAAAATAAAAAGTAATTCTAAAATTAAATAATATATACATATTTTTTTATTAGAGCTGTCGATAAATTTGATAAGCGAACTTTAATAAGCGATATTTGAATTTCTTACGCTTTAATAGTTATAAGATTAAATTTAAGAATTCTTTTTTTATCTAAAAGCTTATATTTCGTTCTATAATTAAAAAAAAAATCTTAAAATTTTAATAGAAAATAAAAAAGTAATTTTATATGTTAATAACGTATATCTATTTTTTTAATAGTTACAAACGCTAATTTATTTACTCGTAATAAGTTAGTCGATCTAATTAAAGAGCGTAGTAAACTCGAATTTATAATTAACTATATATATAAATTTAAGATTTTTAAACTTAGCTCTATCTTATTCTATTATATATATTAATAATAAATAATTAAATATAATAACTTAGCGTCTAATTTAATAAAAAGAATCTTTTATAATTTATTAAGAAATTTGCAATTACGATTTAAAATAATTTACTTTAATAATTTTTAATTAATCTCTTAAAGTTATTAAAGTAAATAATATATTTAATTCTTAATAATAAAGATCGACTTATTAGAAATTAATATAATTCTTTAAAAAATTTATTAATAATAAATATAATTATATTATAGTCTTTAATAGAAATTAATAAAATAAAAATAAAAATAATTATTAAGATATAAAATAGTATAAGCGAGATAAAAATAGACTATAGAGATTTATATAATAAATATTAAGATATCTAATAAAACTAATATTAAGAATAATATTAAATATACTTCTATAGCTAATATATAAAACCACGTATATATTATTATTAAGATATACTTTTATAATATTTAGCGAATTTAATATAATAGAATTAACTAAAGTAAATAACTTTAAAAAAGATTTATATATAAAAAGATAATATATAAAATTAACTCGACGTAAAAGTATAATCGTTAATTAATATATCGATCTTTTATATAAAATTATCGCTATCTCGAGAAAAAGAAAGAGAAATAATATTCTCGCCGACTTAATTATTAATATTAAGAGTTTCTAAGATTTTATATTATTCTAAATCCTTCTAATAATTATCGAGAATCTATTAATATAATTTTAAACTTAACTCTATAAGAGTAATAGCGATATAAATATAATTATATAAAATATTAAACTTCTTAATAATATTTTAATTAAATACTATTACTTCGATAATAACGAAGTTTAAAAGCTTTAATAAAGTATTTAATATAATATATTCTCTTTTTAATTTATAATAAAACTCGAAATTTCAAAAATACTAGATAAATTTTAATATTTAAATAAAATAAAGATTTAATTTAGCTATTAAAGACGTAGATAAAAATATTTATTTAAATATATTAAAAGCGAAGTCGTAATTTATATAAATTACTATCTTTAAAATTAATTTAACTATATATTTTAATTTTAAAATATTTATATAATTTTAGCGATTTCGAGTTTTATAAATTAATATCTTATTTTAATATTCTTAAAAAAATAGCTTAAGAATAAAATTAATTAAATTTAAAAGCGTTTAAGATAATTATTAATAAGCTCTTCTTGAATATAATAAATTATAATCTTAAACTTAAATTTACTAATATTAAGATTTATATAAAGTATAATTTTATTATTAAAATAAATTAGAAATAATAAGATTAATAATACTTACTATAGCGCTTAAAAAGAAGTTTTTTTTAATATTAATTAATAGATTAAGTATAAAGTAAGAAGTTAAAAAAATTTCTTTCTTATTCGACTCTAGAAGATATAATAAGTTTTATAATTTTTAATTTCAAAGAGACTTTATTATAATAGTATAATTAATAATATAATAATATAATTAATTTATTATTTTTAAGTAAATTTTAACTTAAAAAGAATTTTCGAAAATAAGAGCTTAGTAATTATTTATAATTTATTCTTAGCGATTTAAAGTTTAAGAGAATCGACTTTCTATTTAAATAAGTATATTAATAAATAGCTAAGAAATATCTTTTTTAAATTTATAAATATCTCTAACTTTATAAAAAGATTAAAGATTTAATAAAGATAATTAAAATACTCTTTTAAGATTCTTAAATAGATAATAATATTATTAATATACGCTTTAATAAATTATCTAAATTTACGAAGTAGTTAATCTATCTATCTTTATATATAAATTAATAAATTTTTATAGCTTATAACTACTATATTAAAAGTCTTCTAATTATAATAACTTATAATTATAAATTTATAGCGATTAATAAGATATATATATTATTAATAAAAGAAGTTTATATAGTTAATAACGCTAAGATATTAATAGCTTTTTATTAATAATATTAAATCTAATTATAAAGATAAAGAATAGATTTCTATCTAAATAATAATATTTAATTTTTAAATATTAATAATAATTTATTCTTTTTTTAAATTATTGAATATAATTTTATAGGTAATAAAAATTAGAAAGTTAAAAGACGTTACTTCGATAGTTTAATCTAATCTTTCTTACTCGTAAAGCTTATCGAATATTTTATTAATAATATTTTTAAATTCGATATTAAGAGAATAAACTCTCGTCGTTTTACTAATATTCTTTTTCTAATTAAAATTTAATAAAATATATATTTATTCTTATTTCAATAAATTAATAAAGTTACTTTCTTATTAGAGCGTTAAAAATTTCTTAATTACTCTCTTAATAAAAGAGTTATTATTATAAATTATAATTTTATTTAATAAGATTATATTCGTAATCGTAATAATAACTATTACTTTCGAAATTAAATAAAAGAAAATTATAAAAGTAGAAACTTTAGAGATCTTAGAAATTTTAAAACTTTTTAGAATATTAGAATCTCAAAAATACTAAGAAATCTTATAGAGAATTCGATAATAAATATTATATTAAAAGTTATTATTTTCGTTAATAGCGATATTATAAAATATATAATTAATATATATAATAGAATAAGATAGAGCTAAGCTTGAAAATCTTAAATTTATATATATAGTTAATTATAAATTCGAGTTCGCTACGCTCTTTAATTAGACCGACTAAGTTAGCCCGCTAGCTCTCTCGAGCTCTCTTATTAAAAAAATAGATATACGTTATTTATAAATGAAATAACTTTTTTATTTTATATTGAAATATTGAAATTTCTTTTTTAAATTATAAAGCGTACTTTACGCTATCTAATATAGAATAAGTTATAAAATTCGATCTTATAATTATTAAAAAACAAGGAGCTCAAATATCGTTTATTAAAGTTCGCTCATCAAAGTTCGCTCGATAGCCCTGATTAAAAAATAGATGTAGATTATTTAATTTTAGAATAACTTTTTTTATTTTCTATTAAATTTATTAAATTTTTTATTTAAATTATAAAACGTAATGTGAGCTTTCAGATAAAAAAAGAATTACTAAATTTAGTCTTATAATTATTCAAAGACAAGGCATTCAAATATCGCTTATTAAAGATCGCTTATCAAATTTACTCGATAGATTAATTAAAAAAAAATTATGAATTTAATTTATAGATCTTTACTCGTAATTACTAATATAGTAATAGTAGATATTATAATAATTTTATTAAAGACGTATTTAATTTAACTCTTCTATATTTATTCTTAAATTAATAATTAATAAGTTTAATAATATTTTTCTTCTCGAATATAATATAATAGTAATTATTAAATTCTACTTTCTATATAATATCTAAGCGAAGATTTCTAAATATCTTAATTAATTAATTTAAATTATTCTTAACTAATATCGTAATTATAAAAAAATTAATAAAATAAATATAAAGCGTTAAATCTATATAATCTAACTTAAAGAAAAGATTATATTCTAATAAGAAAGTATAATATATTAATATCTATATCTAAGAATATAAAGAAATAATAATAGACTTTTAAATATATATAAGATATATAATAATATAGTTTTCTCTAATATAAATTTCTATTAATATAGATATCTAATAGCTATTAATTAACGCTCTTAATTAAAAAAAAATATCGATTCTTTTAAATATTATAATATTTATATTAACTAGAATATTTATCTTAAACTTATTATTTATTAACAAGTAAAGGCCTATAAATTAAATTCATGGAATTAGATTTTTCTAAGTTAAATAAAGTTAGATTTTTTTAAGTTAAATAGAATTTTAGCCCTAGCCCTAAGTTAAATCGAACTCTAATCGCTTATTATACGTTTTTAATCTACTTCTATTACTACGAAATTAATAAAGAAGATAAAAGCTCTAATTCTAAATTAAATCGAACTCTACTTACTTTCTATATAATAAATAGTCTACTTCTATTACTATAAATCGCTAATTAATTATATTCTTATCTAAAAAAAAAGTATTTACTTAATAACCTTATTTTTAATATATCTTATCGATCGAGTAGATTATCTTTTTAGTAAATCGTCTAAAATTATAATTAATAAACTAATCTTATTAATAATTCGATTTAGAATTATATATAATTAGTTATAAGTAAAGATCTTAAAGTATAGATATAGATCGATCTACTATAATAACTAATTCTAAAATTTATTAATCGTTATATTAAAGATTAATTAGATTAAGAATTAAATATATTAAAAGAGAGTATATAGATTATTTAAATTAGGTGGAGTTAGAGGAATATATAATATATAATATTATTTATTATTATATTCGCCTTTAAGAATATAATAATTAAATATCTTAAATTTAATATATTTAATTTATAAATATATTCTATTATATAGACTTATACGCTACTTTAAATTTCTTAATAGTATTATTATATAATTTTATTTTAACTCTAAATAATAAAGTAAAAGCGAGGTTAATTTAAAGATATTTATTATTTTAATAAATAAGAGAAAGCTATCTTTTTTATTAATAACTTAATTTCTACTATTATAAATAATTTTAATTTTAAAGAACTTATTAAGAACTTAATTATTAAACTAGATAATATTCTTATTAAGAGTATAAAGAATTATCTTAAATATATAGAAATTAGCTATTTAATATAGATTAAGATTATTATAAATAGTATTAATTAGCTAAGTGATAAAGTTATCTAATAACTATTTAATAGATTAATTAATTATTTCTTATTTCTTAAAGCTTACTAAGATATTATTACTTATATCTAATAACTTTTAAGCGAATTTCTTTATATTAATTTAATCTTAATTAATTAGATTAAAATTTTAAAGTCTTATATTTTTTATTAGTCTAAGAATTTAAATATAATTTTAAAGATAAAACGCTTTTAATATAGTTTAAGCGATATAATCTAACTTAGTATTCTTAATAATTAAAAAAATTTAATAAAAATTATTATAGAAGTATATAATTATATTATTAAAAGAAGTAAAATTCTTTTAAATATTTTAGAGTATATAATCGACGATCTCGATATTATAGCGATTTTATATAAAAATCTTATTCTAGAAAATAAGCTTAGTCGCTTTTAATAATTAAGCTAAATTAAACTCTATCGATATATTATAATTAGATTAAATAATAATATTAAAAAAAATCTTAAAGTAAGAATAAATAATAATATTATTTTAAAGAAGAATAAAGATAATATTAGATAAAGCTATAATAATAGCTATCTTAGAGTTATTTTATACTCTTTATAATATAATATTCTAAAGTATAATCTTATTAATATCTTTATAGCTATTAAGAAAGAAGAGTTAACTATTAAAATAAAAGACTATATTTTAAATAGCGTTAATTATAATAATTTAATTATTATTAAAATTTATTTATATTTAATTTTAAATATTAATTTAATAGCTATATACTTCGCGTAGAAGTCGATTTTAATTATTAATATAATATTATTTATAATCTCGCTAGATTATAAATAAATTAAAGTTAATAATAAGATTAATATTCTTTATAAAGCTAGTATTATTTTTCTTTAAGCGAATTTAAATTAAATAAAAATAGAAGTCTTCGATAACGATTTATTTATATTATATATTATTTAATAGAGAAAGAGTATAATATTAAATCTAAAGAATATGAATGAGATTATTAGATAATTTAAATAAAGAATAATAAGTATTAATTAAGAAATATACGTAAAGTATAAGAGAAGAAATAAATTATTTATAAGTAAAAAAAGAAAAAATATATCTAACGCGAAAAGTTTTAATAACTAAAAAAAGAATACTATATTAAAAAAAGTCGCGATATTTTAAAATTATTATTAACGTAATAATCTTCTTATTCTATAGCTTAAAATACTTTAATTTATTAAAAAAATTATTAAGAAAAAATATATCTAACGCGAAAAGTTTTAATATATAAAAAAAGAAATATTATATTAAAAAAAGTTATAATATTTTAATATCACCGTTAGCGCGATAAGCTATTTATATTATACTTAAAATATTTCTACTTAATAAAAAAGAAATTATTTATATATCTTAATTTATAATTATTTTATAAATTTAGAAAGTTATTAAGTTTATATTATAATAGAATTATTATAAAGAAATCTTATAAGTAATATTCTTCTTTTTAGATTACTACTTTATTTAATATTTAATTTTATTTAGCGTTATTATAAAGTAAGTCTCTTACTATATAAATACTATAATAAAAAAAAAGAATATTATTATTTATCATATATAAGTCTTTAAAGAATATAAAGTTTAATACGTTTAGAAGAAGATATTATAAATAAAAGAGCTTCTTAATATTCGAATTAATATAGTATATTTTTTTAATAATATCTCTATACCTCTAATATAAACTTTATTTAAATATATCTTTTTTTTTTTTTTTTAGATATATTATATCGATAGATTAATATAGAAGAGATCTTCTATTTATTTTCTCTATTAATGCTATTAATTTAGTTAAAAGAAGGCTATTAGCTTAGTCTAATATTTATATTCTATATTAATTATATAGAATAGATTATTATTATTATTAAATATTATACTTTATTAATTTAAAAGATAAATAAATACTTATTTAATAAAAGAATTATAATTATATAATTTAAAGCTAAAAATTCTTTAATAAACTTTTATAGAGTTTACTTATTATATATCTTAATATTCTTAAATCTTATTTATTTAATCTAGTCTTATATCGTTCTAATCTATATTACTTTTATATTTTATTTAAAAACTAACTTAATCGCTATTCTTATAAATATATTTAAAAATATATTTATAAACTTTAATATTAATATAGATCTTTATATTAATATAAATATTATACTTAATTAATAAATAAAGATTATAAAATATTATCTAGTAATTCTATTTAAATTTATTATCTAGTATCTTAGTAAATCTATATTAATAATATATAAAATATTTAAAATCTAATTTAAAGATGATATAATCGCTAAAGTTCTTCGAAAACTACTTATTATATATATTCTTATTTAAGTTTTAATAAGATAAGATAATATCTATTTTATTAATAGTATATTAATTATAATTTCTATAAAGTATATATCTAATAACGATTATATAGAGATTAGGAAATAGACTTTAATTAGAAATCTTAGTATTAATAACGATATTAATCTTAGCGATACTAAAAAATTAATCTTTAAAGTGTAAAATAATAAGGATATAGATATATAATAGATCTTATTTTTGAAATTTAATAATATAGATATAGATCGAAATTTGATCTATTATCTATAAAGTTAATTAGAGTTAAGATTAATCAATATTTTAATTAATTATACTTCGCTTTTATAGAAGTAAAAAAAAATTAAATAATATTATAGAGCTAATTAATAGAAATTATAATATATAATAAGCTAAATTATATTAGAAGTATTCTTAAGAATTATAATCTATACTAACTATCTAATTAATATATTATCTAAAAAGCTATTTTACTAGATAAAATAAGAGAGAGCTATTATATTATAATAGAGGGTAAAAAGAATAAGAGTATATCTAATATCTTCCTCTTTAGAATATTATTTATAAAAGTTTTTAGCTTTAATTTAAATACTCTAATAATTAGATTAAATCGATTAATAGTTTATTCGTTAAATAGAAAATTTTTAATAATTTTAATTTATTTTAAATTATAGATAAAAGTTATAAAGAGATTTAATTAATTAAATTTAATAGATAAAATAATAGTATTCTAATAGAGTTATTTTATAAATTATATATCTTCTTAATAGAAGAAAGAAAAAACGATATATTATTTATTAATTTAATCGTCTATAATAACTCTATTAATATAAATATTAATAATTACTTAATAGATATTAATTTAAATAATCTTCTAATTTATTTTTAATTAATAAAGTTTATTATTTTTAATAGCTATATAGATATTATAGATAAAATACTATAGTAATCTATCGTAGTAAAAAAGACGATTAAACTTATTAAAATAACTTTATATTATATATCTATAAGAAATTAGCGATTAATAAAATAGAAGAAATAAATAATATAGATCTATAATATAAGATAAGCGTTATTTATATAGAACTATCTTAACTAATAATTTCTCTAATTTATAAAATAACTTTATTATTTCTACTTCGCTAAGTAAGAAGACTTTTATTTAATATATTATTTATATAAGATATATTATTATATTATAACTATTTATTAAATAGAAAAATAAGAGAATAGCGTAGAGATATATAGATTAGATATTAATATAAAATATTAAATCTCTTATTACTTCGAGCCTCTATTAATATATCTCTAATTTTAAATATATTTAATAAATTATTAATATTACTCTTTTAGACGATAGCGACTTTATTTAAAATAAAACGATTATAAATATATAAATTATAATATTATAAGTTCTTATAGAGTAGCTTATAATCTCTTATATTTAAATTAATCTTTAATCTTTTAGATATCGATTTAAGAGTATTAATATAAAAATTAATACTTCTAAGAATTATAGTTATTTTATAATAGAGTATCTAATTAATATAATTATAGTAACTATATCTAGTAAAGTTAATATAAGAAATATAATTAGAAGAAAATTATATTATATTATAGACTAATTTTAAATATTATTTATAATATAAATTTAGCTAAAGATTGATTTTTCGCTCTTTAAAGACGTTAGAGTAGATATATAAATAGTAATTACTTCTTAAATTTTATATATATAAAGGGCGATTAAATAATTAATAGTAATCTACTATAAGACTATAGAGATTATATTATTATACTAAATACTATAGTAACGAAATTCTTTATAATTATTAATAAAATTTAAAATCTCTAGCGTTAAAGAATAAAGAATTTAATTAATAATATACTCGTTAAGATTAATTAAATTATTTATACTTATTTTGATACTCTTATAACTCTATTCTATATTATCTACTTCTTAATCGATATCTATTTTAGATATATTAACTTTAATCTTTTTACTATCGTAATACTATTTAATTATCTTATCTTTTTATAATATTATATTATAGCTATTGTAAATCTAGTTTATAAGACTTAAATTATATTATATAGACTTTATAATATATAGATAACGCGTAGTATAGCTAGCGAGTCTTACTAAAAGCTAAATAGAACTTAAATAAGAGTTAAAAGATAGACTAAAAAAATATAGACTGAAAGAACGTAGGCTATCGAAAGAATTATTATTAAAGAAATCTACTAATAGATCTCGTAATAGAGAATCTTTAATAGCGTCTTCCTCTTATTCAGAAGCTTCTTCTTAATAATATTTAAAATTTAATACGCGTTAAGAGGCTTTAAAATAGAATAATAAAGAATAAATAGAAGAGGAAAACGCGTTTTAAGAGATAGTATCGCTAGATTAAAAGATATTATCGCTAGCTTAGAAGAAGTATATAGAGAAGAATATATTTATTTAAACTCTTTTAAAGAGCTTTTTAGCGTGTTTATAAGTAGTAATAGATAGTTATTAAGCTCGCTTACGACCTCGATTATTAATAATAATAAATTTATCGAGAAATAATCTAAGAGCGTTAGTAAGGGATTTAAAAGACGAGCGAAAGAAATATATATTTTAGATATTTAGCAATATTTAAGCGAGGGATATTAAGAATAAATTTATTTATAATTAATAGATTAGTAGAATTATAGAAGAAGAATTAATATATATAATAGAATAAGGTAGAGCTGAGCTTGAAAACCTTGAATTTGTATATGCAGCCAATCATAAATTCAGGGTCACTACGCTCTTTGATTAGACCGGCTGAGTCATCGCGGGTAAATAAATTAGCGTCCGCAACCATCAAAAAAATATCGCTTACCAAAGTTCGCGCGACAGCTCTGATCAAAAAACAGGTGCACATTATTCGAATTTAGAATAACTTTTTTATTCTCTATTAAAATTTTAAGATTTCTCTTTTAAAATTATAGAACGTAATATGGACTTTCAAATAAGAAAAGAATTTTAAAATTTGGTCTTATAGATATTTAAAGGCAAGGAATTTAAATATCGCCTATCAAAAGTTCGCTCGACAGCCCTGATCAAAAAACAGGTGTACATTATTTGATTTTAGAATAACTATTTTGTTTTCTATTAAAATTTTAAGATTCCTCTTTTCAAATTATAGAACGTAATATGGGCTTTCAAATAAAAAAAGAATTTTAAAATTTGGTCTTATAGTTCTTCAAAGGTAAGGAATTCAAATATCGCTCATCAAAGATCGCTCACTAAAGACCGCTCTGATTAAAAAAAACGGTTATGAATTTAATTCATAGGCCTTTACTCGTAATTATATAAATAGATAAAAGAATTATTATTCGATTTTAAATATATCTAATATAACTAATATAACTATTATATTTAAATATTTATTTAATTCATTAATAGTAAGTTAAACTTTATTATTTTTATAGCGTTAGAAAGCGTATACTAAGCTCTATAATTTATCAAATTATAAAGAAATAGTATTTATAGAGAGCTAGTTTTTTTAGAGTATAAAACTTCTATATATAAATTTTTAATAAGAAAGCTCGAGAGAGCTAGCGGGCTAATTTAGTTAGTCTAGTTAAAAGACGTAATAACTCTAAATTAATAATTGACTATATATATAAATTCAAGGTTTTCTAGTTCAGCCCTATCTTATTCTTTTATATATACTAATAATATAAATTTCTCTTAGCGATATTATAGCTATAGCGTTTTTATTAGAGAAATAAATAGATATAACTATATACTTTAAAGTTTTATATTTACTAAATTTTAAATTTCCTATTATAATAGAATTAGCTATATTCTTAATTAATAAATTTAAAAATATCTTATTTAGATAGACTTAGTTTATTAAGATAATAAAGTAATCTATATTTAAATAACTCTTTTTAATTTTTTTATTAAGTAATAGTTTAATAGTAGCTCTTATATAATAATAATTACGAAAAGTATAATCGATATTAATCTCTAAAATAAAGTCTGTTAATAACTTAATAACTTTTCTATTTCTTATAATAGCGTTATTTACAAAATTAGAATCTTCGAGATTAAGCCTATAAGGTTTTTTAATAAAAGTTTCCTCGAGTTCTTTAATAGAAGATTTCTCGATAAAAGAATAAGAATCTCTAGACAATTTCTTAATAAAGGAATAAAGATCTATAAACGATTTCTCGATAAAAGAATATATCTAAGCTATAAAAGAAATTTCTAAATATTTCTTAAATAAAAAGTCTAGATATAAATAAGATTTAGAATAATAATCTTAATCTAAATTATCGAGATAGCGATAAAGTTTATTACTTAAGAGAAATTTTTTATAATAATAGCGATATTAATAGCTAGCCGCTAAAATAAAAATAATTTTAATTATATTAATAAGATACTCTATAACTTCTATAAAGTATTTATCTATTTTATCTTTTTAGCGAAATTAATAATAATTTAAATTCTTATTAATATAATAATTACTAAACTCGCTTAGATTCTAATAAATATTCTTATTCTAAGATATAAATTTAGATTTAATATTATTATAAAAAGATAGCGATAATTCTTTCTTACTAGTTTAGTATATTATTCTCTATAATTATAATAATCTATTTTAATTATAATTAAAAATTCGATATTTAATCTATTTACTTATCTTTTAAATTTATTATCTTTATAGCGAGAATTCTACTAACTTGATAATATTTAAAAATTAAATAAGTTAATACTTTCTTTTATAATTTATAGAAATTATTAAAAAATTAATAAGATAGAATTTAATTACTATTACTAATAGAACTAATTAAATTAATTAATAAAGTTATTTTTATAATTATTATATTTTTATAGGAATTCTTAATAGAATTACTATTAGAAGTATAGAAAAGAAGAAAAAGATAGCTTTAAAAATCTAACTTAATAAAAATTATTATTTATATATTAACTAGGCTACTTAAATAGCATTAATACTTTATTATTAATATATTATAAAAGACTACGATTTTATTATATTATTTTAAATTAAATACTTAACTTAATATTAATTTAATTTAGAAATTAATCTAGAGTAATCGACGATATTAACTTTAAAAATATCTCGTTAAAATCTTAATAAAAGATTATTTTAAATTATAATTAGCTAATTATAGATAGAGATAAACTTAATAATCTTTATATATCTTAAGATACTTTAAATATAAGAATACGCTAATTTATTATTTTTAATATTACTTATAATATAATATTTAATTTAAAAATACTATATTACTATAAAAGCTCTTTCTTTAAATCGCTTTATTAAGAATTTAAATTAAGCTTTTAACGAGACTATTCTTAATAATATTTTTCTAAACTTTATAAACTCGATAAAGTATTAAACTAAGATCTTATCGCGAAAATATATTAATAAGATTTTTTAAATCTTTTTATAGCTCTTAATATTCTTAAGTTAATTTATAAAGATATAGATATTCTTATAAAAAGTATATTAACTCGTATTAATAATAGATTTTTCTTATTAGCTTTTAGATATAATAAATTATCTTTATTTTCTATAGCGTTATTTTCTAATAAATTAAAATTATTTAATAAACTTAATAGTTTAAGTTAAGAAGTAACGTTTTAAAGTAATTCTTATAATATAATTTATTATTACTATAAAAATCTAAATTCTCTTTAAAATTAATCTCTTTAAAAAGATATTTTAAATTCGATAAGATAAGTATAAATAGTCTCTTTCGCAGATATAGCTTTAATAATAAATCTAATACTTTTAAAAAAATTCGATATTATTAGTTTAAAAGAGATAATTATAGAGAAAGTATATAGAGTAATATTAATAAACGAAGAATTCTTAAGTCGATAAAATACTAGAGTATCTCTTTCGAAGATATTAAGAATACTTTAAAGAGTAAACTTATTAATAACTTAGTCGTATAATTAGCTTAATACTTTTATAAATTATAATTTTACTCTAATATATTTATTTCTCGCGAAAATATTTTAATTAATTTAAGAAGGCTTAAAGTTATTTCTAACGATTCGAGTAATTAAATAATAAGTATTTTTATTAAAAAGATTTATAAAAGAGTAATTACTTTTAAGAAATTTCGAAAGCTAGAATATAAGAATTACTATATCTCTAAAAATAGAATTTATTATAGAGATTAAGAATTTTAAAAAAGTTATTATAAAGATTAATTAATAATATTAATAATTATAAAAATAGATAAAGAAGTAAAAACTAAATAAATTAAGATTTAACTTTCTTAAAAAAAAGCTTCTTTTTTAGAAAAGATTTCTTTCTTAAAAAGAAAGATATTATAAGATTATTAATTTAAAAGAAACTTCTTAATAGATAACGAAAGCTTAATAACTTTAATATAAAGTAGATTAATAACATCGTTAAGTAGACGACTAAAGAATTTCTTAAAAAAGAAAGATTTATAAGAAAAGAAAGTAGCTACTTTAGAAATATATATATCGAAACTATTCTTATAGTATAGCGAAAGACTTTATTAAAAAATAATAAGATTTATTAAAAAATAATAAACTTAATTATTAGATCTCTTAATACTTATTAAGTAAAGAAATAATATTAATAATCTAATTAATATAATATAACTTAATTATATTAATAAAGAATTTACTTTTTAAAGTAAATAATTTCTTACTAAGGCCTTAGCCTTACTTAACGAAAGATCTTATTCTTCGTTAAAAACCTCGACCCGAAGCGAGGTGGTATTGGGTACTCAAAATCCCGCCCTATCTCGCTTCGTTATAAATCTCTCGAAGATTTATAGATTCAAACCGAGAATAAAGCGAAATAGTTTCGAATTTTATTAGAATTATTATTACTCGATTATTTAAGTTTATATTAAAGAATATTTTTAATAAAGTAAATAAGTTTTTAATAAGTAATATTTAAACTCTTTATCTTAAAATATTTATAAGACTAAATTTAAGAATTTATTTTTATTTAAAAAAATAAATTACGTTCTATAGTTTAATAGAAAAATATTAGAATTTTAATAGAAAATAAAAAAGTTATTCTAAAATTAAATAATATATATTTATTTTTTAATTAAAGCTATCGAGCGAACTTTAATAAATAATATTTAAATTTCTTACGCTTTAATAATTATAAATTTAAATTTAAAACTTCTTTTTCATTTATTTAAAAGCGTAAGCTACGTTCTATAATTAAAAAAAAATTTAAAATTTTAATAGAAAATAAAAAGATTATTATATATATAGAATAATATATATTTACTTTTTTAATAAGAGATCTCGAGAGAGCTAGCGAGCTAATTTAATTAATTTAATTAAAGAGCGTAATAAACTCGAATTTATAATTAATTATATTTATAAATTTAAGATTTTATAGCTTAGCTTTATCTTATTCTATTATATATACTAATTATAAAACGTAATTTATATTTTTAAATAAAAAAAGATTAATAAATTTAATCTTATAAATATTTAAAAATAAAGAATATAAATATCGCTTATTAAGAACTTATTTACTCTATTAAGAATATTCTTTAATATAAGCTTAAATAGTCGAGTAATAATTACTTTACTAAAATTTAAAATTAATCTACTTCGTTCTCGATTCGAATTTATTAATCTCTCTCGCTAAAAATTTTTAAAATTATAAAAGTCGTAAAAATTATTAAAATCGTAGAATTAATAAAATTTTTATAAATTAAAATTAAAATTATTATTATTATTAATAAAAAAAACTATAATAGATATTAAAATTAACTTATTATTAATATAACTTCTCTTTTCTCTATTAAAATTTTTCTTTTTTTTTAAATTATAAAGCGTAACTTACGCTTTTAGATAAGTAAAAAATTATTAAATTTAATCTTATAAATATCTAAAAGTAAGAAATTCAAGTATCGCTTATTAAAAGTTATTTACTTTATTAAGAATATTCTTTAATATAAGCTTAGATAGTTAAGTAATAATAATTTTAATAAAATTCGAAACTATTTCGCTTTATTCTCGATTCGAATTTATTAATCTCTCTCGCTAAAGAGTTATTAATATATTAATATATATAAAAGAATAAGATAGAGCTAAGCTAAAAAATCTTAGATTTATATATATAGCTAATTATAAATTTAAGTTCGCTACGCTCTTTAATTAGATCGAATAAGTTAGCTCGATAGCTCTCTTACGCCTTTTTATTAAAGATTAAATATATATTATTTATAAATAAAATAATCTTTTTATTTTTTATTAAAATTAATTTTTTTTTAAATTATAAAGCGTAATTTACGCTATCTAATTATTAAAAGAATTATAAAATTCGATTTTATAATTATTAAAAAGTAAGAAGCTTAAATATCATTTATTAAAGTTCGCTTATTAAAGTTCGCTCGACAGCCTTAATTAAAAAATAGATGTATATTATTTAATTTTAGAATAACCTTTTTATTTTCTATTAAATTTTTAAGATTTTTTATTTAAATTATAGAACGTAATATAAGCTTTTAGATAAAAAAAGAATTATTAAATTTAGTCTTATAGATATCTAAGAGTAAAGAATTTTAATTATCGCTTATTAGAGTTCGCTCGATAGCTTTAATTAAAAGAAATAATTATAAATCTAATTTATAAATCTTTACTCGTATAAAAGAATAAGATAGAGTTAAGCTATAAAATCTTAAATTTATATATATAGCTAATTATAAATTTAGAGTTATTATACTCTTTAATTAATTAAATTAAATTTTCGCGAATAAATAAATTAGCGTTTATAATTATTAAAATCTTTAACTCTACTTTTAATTCTTTAATAACTTTACTATTTTCTATTAAATTTTTTAAATTTTTCTTTTAAAATATAGCTCGCAACTTATACTTTTTAATAACTAGAAAATTAAAAAATTTAATCTTATAATTTTTTAAAGGTATAGAATTTAAATATCGCTTATTAAATTTGGCTTATTAAAGTTACTCGATAGTCGATAGTTTTAATTAAAAAATAAGTATATATTATTTAATTATAAAATAACTTTTTCGTTTTCTATTAAAATTAATTTTTTTTTAATTTATAGAATATAATTGAAACTTTTAAATAAAAAAAGAGTTATTAAATTTAATTTTATAAATATCTAAAGATAAAGAATTTAAATATCGCTTATTAAATTTACTTAATAGCCGATAGCCCTAATTAAAAAATAGATATATATTATTTAATTTTAAAATAACTTTTTATTTTCTATTAAAATTCTAAGCTTTATTTTTTTAAATTATAGAATATAGTTTAGACTTTTTAATAAAAAAATAAATTCTTAAATTTAATCTTATAAAGAGTTTAAGATAAAGAGTTTAAATATCGCTTATTAAAAACTTATTTATTCTATTAAGAATATTCTTTAATATAAACTTAGATAATTAAGTAATAATATTTTAATAAAATTCGAAACTATTTCGCTTTATTCTCGATTCGAATCTATAAATCTTCGGGAGATTTATAACGAGGTAAGGTAGGGCGAGGTTTTAAGTACCTAACATTATCTCGCTTCGGGTCGAGGTTTTTAACAGAGTGAGATAGGGTCGAGGTAGAGTTTTCTATCGGGGTAACGAGGGCACCTCGTTATCCTCGCTAAGTCTATTAAATAGATTAACTCGAAGCTATTACCCCCGTAACGTTCTTATAAATATAATCTTATATATATTCTAAGTATCTTTCTAAGTATCTATATCTTATACTCTAATTTAAATTACGATATTATATTTTATACTTTATTTTATTTTATTTCTATTATATAATATTAAAATTTAGAGAGATTATTTAGAGATACTTAGAGTCTATCGAGGTAACGAGATATATCTTAAAACCTTACTTCCGGGTCGGGGCGGGGTCGGGGTTTCGAGGAAACTCGAAACCCCGACCCGAAACCCCACCCCGACCTCGACCACTCCGGAACTCCGTCGGGGTCCCCCGCTCCGTTGCGCAGCGTAAATCTCCCTCGCTAAAAAGTTATAAAAATCGTAAAATCGTAAAAATAGTAAAATTAATAAAAAATATAAAAAATATAAAAAAAATATATATATATATATATATATAAACTATAATAAATTTTAATATTAACTTTTTATTAATTAAATTTAAATTAACTTAAAGTTAATTAAGTTTTTAAAAACTTATTATTAATATAACTTCTCTTTTTTCTAGTAATTTTTTTTTATTTTCTTTCTAAATTATAAATTATAGTTTACGATTTTAAAAAAGAAAAGAATTATTAAATTTAATATTATAAGTATTTTAATTAATTAATTATTAATATACGCTTTTACTCGAATTATAAAGAGTAATTATAAGCTATTATATAGATAATATATATTTATAAGAAAAATCTTATCTAGTTTCTTTAGATTAAAATTCTTATTTTTCTTTCTTTTAATATCTTTATAATATATTTTAATTCTTCTATTATATTTATATCTCGAATTTTTTAATTTTTCTCTTAAGTCTTTAATTTAATAATTTCTTTAATTTATTTCTAAAAAGTCGATTTATATAGCTATATATTAGCGAGTAAATATTAATTTAAAAGATTTATCTAAATAATTTTTTTAAATTTTTTTTATATTTTTTTAAAGAATATTAGTATAGCTAGTATATCGCTAATTTTAATCTCTCTTATTAATTTTATTTTATTTCTTATTTACTTTAAATAAAATATTAAAATATATTTAATATTTTATTTCTTTTAGCTATAAATATAGCTATTTAAAATAATATTTAATACTTTACTTATATAGAGAAAGTATATAAATTTAATCTTTTTTATATATATTTAAATAAAAATAAAACTTTCGATTTTAATTAGATTTTAATAAAAAAACTTTTAAATTAACTTTAATCTTCTCTATTATATTAATATTCTTATTTATTTAAATTTTTTAATTAATAATAGTTTTAATATAATATTTATTTTCTACTTCTTTAATCTTTTATTAATTTTTATATTTTTTAAATATATTAAATTAAATTTAAATTTATTATTATATTTTAATTAGCGAGCTTTATAATTTTTAGAATTTAGAATTTTTTTTTCCGCTAAAGTCTCTTATATCTTATATCTTTATCTTCTTCTTTATCTTATCTTTCTTTTAATATAAATTTTTTTTTTAATTATTAAATATATTTCTTTTATAATCTAGCTTTTAAAAATTATTTTATTTAAAATAATTTATATCGAAGAAATCTTTATCTTTATCTTTAGAATATATATATTAATTACTTTATATATTTCTATAACTCTCTTAGAATAATTATTCTAAACTATTTTTAAATATCTTATATATATTTTTTAAACTTTTTTTAGTTTCTTTAATATATATTATATCGCTATTACGTAAATTATTATTAATCTTATTATAATATTATAAACTTAAATCTATAAATTAAATTTATAAAAAGTTTTTTTTTCTAATATCGAGATTAAATTTAATTCTTAAAGAGTAAAAATACTTTAATTTAAGATTTACTTAAAATTATAATATCGAATTCTATAAATTATAGATTATTAGAAAGCGTAAAATAAGTTCTATAATCTAAAAAAATAATAGTAAAATTTTAATAGAAAGAAGAGAAGTTATATTAATAATAGATCTCTAGAAAATTAATTAACTTTAAATTAATTTAAATTTAATTATTATTTTAGTTATTTTGATTATTTATAGAATTTTTATTAATTTTATAATTTTTACGATTTTACGATTTCTACGATTTTACGATTTTTATAGTTTTACGATTTTTTAGCGAGGGAGATTAATAGATTCGAATCGAGAACGAAACGAAATAATTTCGAATTTTGTTAAAATTATTACTACTCGACTATTTAAGTTTATATAAAATAATATTTTTAATAAAGTAAATAAATTTTTAATAAGCGATATTTAAACTCTTTATTTTAAAATATTTATAAGATTAAATTTAAGAATTTACTTTTTATTTAAAAGCCTAATCTATATTCTATAATTAAAAAAAAATCTTAGAATTTTAATAGAAAATAAAAAAGTTATTTTAAAATTAAATAATATATATCTATTTTTTTAATAGAACTATCGAGCGAACTTTAAAGAGCGATATTTAAATTCTTTATCTTTAAATATTTATAAGACTATATTTAAATATTCTTTTTTTATTTAAAAGTCTATATTATATTCTTTAATTTTAAATTAAAATTCTAAAAATTCTAATAAAAAATAAAAAATATATTTTAAAATTAAATAATATATATTTATTTTTTAATTAGAGCTAGCGACTATCGAGTAAATTTAATAAGCGAAGTTTAATACGCGATATTTGAATTTTTTATATTTAAAAAATTATAAGATTAAATTCTTAGATACTTTTATTATTAAAAAGCGTAAGTTGCGAGCTATAATTTAAAAAAAATTAAAAATTCTAATAGAAAATAGTAAAGCTATTAAAGAGTTAAAAGTAAAATAAGATATTTTAATAGTTACGAATATTAATTTATTTACTCGCGATAATTTAGTCGATTTAATTAAAGAACGTAGTAACTTTAAATTTATAATTAATTATATATATAAATTTAAGATTTTATAGCTTAGTTCTATCTTATTCTTTTATATATATTAATATATCTACTTTATTTTATTAAATATTATAGTTATAAATAATATTTTATATTATAAGATTATATTTATCTTAACTTTCTTAATATAAAATTCTTATTTAAGCTTTTTATTAATATAAAGATCTAAGATTTAAATACTCTTTTTAAAATTTATATTATAATTCTTAAGTTAATAATAGCTTTTATATTAAATTTCTTTAAATTATAAATAAGATATATTAACTTATACTTTTTAAAGACGAAAGTTACTTTATACTTTCTTATCTATTTAAAATAAATTTTATAAATTTTTTTAAAAAATTTATAGCTTTTTTTAATTATATCTTATATATTAATTAATAAATATTATCTATAAAACTTTTAATCTGTAATTAAAATTTAATTTTAAAATATTTTTTAATAAGTAATATATTAAAGAATAGAAATAAAGTTAATAATACTAGAAATTTCTATAGAATATTAATTCTTATAGACTTTATCGCGCTATTTTTTTAAATATAATAAATATAGCTCTATCTCTTAAAAAGCCCTTAATTTATCTTATTAATAAATTCGAGATTTTTTTTTAAATTATAAAGTAATCTTTAATAGAAGATATTATTAAAGATTTATATAATATTAAGAGATAAAAGATTAATAATATTATCTCTATTATAATTCTAAATTATATATCTTATTTTAATTATTATTTCTAATATTATTTTTATAAATCTTTATATTTATATTTTTATTTATTCTAAAGAGAAAAGATTATTATTCTTTATATAATCGCTTAAATATTTAACTATTATTATTTTAATTTTTTTTTCTAGTATACTTAATATAGTTATTAATTTATATAATTTAAATTCTATATAATTATCTTTTTTCAACTTCTTTAATATTATTATATTAATTTTCTTAAATTTTTAAAGATAATATTCTCTTTTTAGATAAGTTTAAAAAAGATAAATAAATTATAATAATAGTTTTTTTATTATTATTTATAGAAATTAATTTAATATCTTATTAATTTCTAAAGCTTTATTAAGTTTTAGCTAAAAAATAATCTATAATATCTCTCTTTATATAAAAGTATCATTTATTTACTTTAAGAGAAAATATATTATTTTAATAATATTAATTAATTCTATTTAAGATAATTAAGAAAATATTATTATTTATAATATCGTTATTCTACTCTTAAATATAATTATTAAATTCTTATTTAACTTCTTTAAGAAGAAAAATTAAAAGAGAGATCTTAATTTTATATTATTATTTCTTATTTATTTTATTAAACTTTATATTTTCTTTAACGACTATAAAGCTTTATAAATTATATTTTTAAGATTAATAATCTTCGCTTTTTATAGAATTTTATCTCTATTTTATCTTATTATTAATACTATAGTTCGCTTAATATCTATTTATTAATATTTTCATATTCTTTATAATAGCGTTATAATTTAAAATTTAAAAAGAATTAATTCTTATTAATAACTTAGTTTATAATATTATAATCTTAAAAAAAATTTCTAATTCTTTTAATATTCTTTTTAGATATTTATTAATCTATTCTAGATTCTTAATTAATAATAATAAAAGAGTCTATTCTAATCTTAAGATCTTTTATTCTATTTTCTTTAATTTCGCTATTTTTTAAATTATTCTAAATATTATTAAGAAATTCTCTATATATAATTTTATTTTACTATTATTAATAGATAATTAGAGTTATATTATAGATTTAAAAAGATTTAATATTTTAATATTATTAATATTATTAATATTATTTTTATATTTTCTTATTTTTTATATTATTATATAATTTAATAATAAGATATTTATATCTTTAATTATAATTATAGCTATTAAGCTATTAATCTTTTTATAATATATATATCTCTTTAGATTATTTTATTAAAGTAATATAGATTAAAGTTATTAAATAGAATATACTATTTTTAATTATTTAATTATTATTTAATTATAAATAAGTTAAAGAAATTACTTCTATTAATTAATATTAAACTTAAATTATATATATTATAAATAAAAATTATTCTTAATTAATTCTCGCTATTTTTCTTCTTTAGCTATATTTTTAATATATATATATATATCTCTCTTAATAAATATTTAATCTCTTATTAGTTTTAATTAAGCTTTTTATTAATATAAAAATAAATTCTTATATTCTTTTTAAATTAATATATTAGATAAAAGACGCTAATACTAAGATTATATAAAAAATTTATTATATTTTATAAAATATAGTTTTTAAATAGCTAGAATATCGATTATTTAAATTACTAAATTTATAAATAAAATTATTATTATTTCTAATTCTTTTCTAATATTATATTATAAATTCTCTATTTATTAATATTTTAGTATAAGATTTTCGATTATAAAGTCTATATTATAATATTCTTCTTAATTAAAAATTTAATTAAATTCTTAATATTTTAATTTATAATTATAATCTATATAATTACTATAACTATTATTATCTTTATTATTAAAACTTTAATACTTTTAATAAATCTTATCTTTATAAAAAAAAATTAATCTCTCTTTTAATAGAAAGCTATAAATAATCTTAATCTTCTTATTTTTATTTTTAATTATAATATCTTATTTATTATAGTATTAGAATTCTTATATAAATTAATTATATTAATTAATATCTTTTATTTCTTTCTAAAAACTATTAATATAAATTCTATCTTAATCTTAGCGAGATTTATTAATAATATATTTAAATATTTATAGAATAGAATTTTATTAGTTATTCTTTATATAGTTCTTTATCTCTCTCTAATATTTAATAGATAACTCTTATTTTAAATTATATATTCTTTCTCTTTATATAAAATACGAGTAAAGGCCTATAAATTAAATTTATAACCGTTTTTATTAATTAGGACTATCGAGTAAATTTCATAAGCGATCTTTAGTAAGCGATCTTTAGTAAGTAATATTTAAATTTCTTATCTTTAAATATCTATAAGATTAAATTTAATAATTCTTTTCTTATTTAAAAGCCTATATTACGTTCTATAATTTAAAGAAAAATCTTAAAATCTTAATAGAAAATAAAAAAGTAATTCTAAAATTAAATAATATATACCTGTTTTTTAATTAAGGCTGTCGAGCGAACTTTAGTAAGCGAACTTTAGTAAGCGAACTTTAGTAAGCGATATTTGAATTTCTTACGCTTTAATAATTATAAGACTAAATTTAAAAATTTCTTTTTTATCTAAAAGTCTATATTTTATTCTATAATTTAAAAAAAAATCTTAAAACTTTAATAGAAAATAAAAAAGTTATTCTATATATTAATAATATACATCTATTTTTTTAATAAGAGAGACGTAAGAGAGAGAGATTTTAATGGTTGCGGACGCTAATTTATTTACTCGCGATACTTTAGTCGATCTAATTAAAAAGCGTAGAGAACTTAAATTTATAATTAATTATATATATAAATTTAAGATTTTTAAGCTTAGTTCTATTTTATTCTATTATATATATTAATATATTTATATTTCTAATATTTAAAGTATTAAATTAATAAGATTATCTAATTATATCTCTTAATTCTCTTTATTCTATTATTCTTTATTACTCTATTTATAATTAATTTATTTACTATTTCTAAATTAATAATATTAATAATTAATAAAAAATAATATTTCTACTTTTTCTCTATTATTATTATTATTTAAAAATTATCTATCTAATATATTTTAATAATTATTAATTTTAAATAGAGAGTTTTATTATTATTCTTAATCTTCTTATTAATTACTATTTAATTCTTTATATTAAATATCGCGATATATATCTTATATATTATTATTAAGAATAATTTTCTAATAATTTCAATTAATTAATATATGTTTTTTATCTATATAATATAATATTTTAATATTTTTCTAATCTTCTCTATTATTACTCTTATTATTAAATTTCTATTATAAGCGTATTCTATATCCTTAATATACTACTTAATTCTCTTATTTATTCGAGTCTAGTATATCTTAATAAAGATATTATCTACTATTTAATATCTTTCTTCTATCTATATAATTTAATAATTTAATAATCTTATTTAATATATCTATATTAATATTATATCTATATTAATTTTATATCTATATTATTTTTAATACTATAATTAAAATTAACTTACTTTTTTTATTTAAATTTATTTATAAATTTAAAGAAACGCGCTAATAAAGGCTTTAATAAGAAATTATATTAAGCTATTATATCTTTAAATAAATCTATTAAATAGATAAATCGATTTTAAAAATAGCGAATTAAACTCGATAAATAGTAATTAAGAAATAAAGAAGATATTAAACTATTTATATAGCTAGCGAATCGAAAGAAATAGCTAATATTATTTTATATTTATATAATTAAAATATATACTAGTAATATTATTTATAAATTTACTTATTATAATATCTAGAGTTTAAACGAGATCTTAATTAGATAAGAAATAGTCGACTTATAATTAATTAAAGATATTATTCTTCGCGATTAATTATTAAGCTTTTTTATAGAAAACTTTTTAATAAGATAAGAAACTCTTTAAGTAGAGTAAATATACTCGAAAGAGTATTATTTAAAGTACTTATAGTCTTCTTAATATCTTAAATAATTAAGAAGTAAATATATTAAGTCTTTATAAAGACTTAAACTTTATAATAAAAATCTTTTTTCTTAATATTAAATCTTTTCGATATATTTTAAAGAATTTTTATTATTCTTTAATCGATTTAGTATTTTTAATATCTATTTAGACTATTCTTTCGAAGTTTTTAAAGTTCTCTTTACTCTCTTTTAAACTTTTCTTTCTTTTTTTTAATAATAAAGTCTAATATTAAAAAAATAAACTAAATTAAAATCTTATTAAAGTAAATTAAATTTTAATAAATATTAATTCTATTAGATTATATTTCTAATAAGATAGATTTAATAGATATACTTTAAAATATTATTAATAGTTTATAATTATAATATTAGACTATTAACTAACTTAACGAGTTTATATTTATATTAAATAAAATTCGTTAGAAATAAAATAGTTTTCAAGAGATTATTATTCGATATTATATCGTCGTAATAGAAAAAAATTAGATTATAGAAAATTTACTTTAAATTAATAAATTAATCGAGGAGATAAATTAATTAGCTCGAGATTTTTAGAAGAATATAACTTTCTTATACTAGAAAGTTAATAATCTTAATTTATAATTAATAAAGAATTTATAGCTATTTTTAATTAAGAAGAAATATATATTTAAATGTTTAAAAAAAAGATTAATTAAGATTTTAAATCTATCTCTATTTATCGATAATAGTAATCTTATTTAAAACGATTAATTCTCTAGAATAGAATAGAAATTTAAATTTAATATTAATTATTATTTTATTAAAAACTTTAAAATAATCTACGTAATCTTATAACTTAACGATAAGGCTATATAGTATACTATATATAGAAGACTTTAAAATTCTATTAATTTATATTAATTTATTACTCGTTAGTAAGATTATAAATAAATAAATTAATATTTATAAGAATTTAAATTAATATAATAATACTAGATATAATATAAATACTTTTTATTAAGAGATTTAACTCTTTATTAATTTCTATTTAGACTTTATTTAATTAAGTATTATTCTTAATATTAAGAAAACTCTTCTATTAAAAAATTATCTCTCTAATAAATTAAAAAAGAATTTAAGAAATTTATAAGATATTATAAAGAGATTTACTATCTTAAAGACTATAAAGAAATATCTTCGAAAATTAAATAACTTATATTATATTAGATATAAAGATATTAAATTCGTAAAGATTACTATTAAGCTAATTATAATATAAATTATAACTAATATATATTTTATATCTATTATTAAGACTATAATTACTATAATTTTAAATATTAAACTTTATTTAAAATTAAAAGAATTAATATATTATAATTATAATAAGAAAAATTACTATTAAAAAAACTATATAATAACTATTTAAATTAAGATTAATAAAAAGATCTTTAAGAAAATACGACTTTACGCGATAGATATAAATAAAGAATTTAAAATCGATAACGTCGATATTATAAATAGCGATAATTTTTTATTAAATTCGAGAAATAAATAATCTCTTTTAAAATTACGATAAGAGATATTTATAAAGTATATTTAATAACTACTCTTAATAACGCTCTAGCGCGTTATCCTTTTTATATATAAATTATATTATCTTTATAAGAGAAGAATTATTTATTATAAAACTCTTTTATAGATAATAAATATATTAATACTTATATAGTTCTAAACGAGCTATTAATTTCAGCGATATATAAAGCTTTATAATTAAAACTACTCTTATTATTATAATCTAGATTATTAAAAAATTATAATAAATAATTCGTAAAATAACTAATTATATATTATTTACTTTTTATAATAATAGTAAAAGACTATTAAAAAGAAATATACTTAATATTAATTATATTATTAAAATACGATATAATAATTAGAAAATCTTAAATAAATAAATATAAGATAATTCTTAATATATTATAAGATAAGATATTTTTCTTATTTAGTTAATATAGTTATAACGATAATAAAATATTAATAATAGATAAACTTTCTTTCTTATTAACTTCGAAGCTTCGGCTATCTATATTATCTATCTCTCTATTTATTATTTCTAAAATAATAGAGTTTTCTCTTACTTACTTATAATAATAAAATTAATTTAAATATTTTATTAAAGAAGAAAAAGAATAATAAAAGTATAAGATTTAATTTTATTAATATCGCTAAGATTAATATAGCGATTTATTACTAACTAGTCTATAAAAATAATAATAAACTATTTATATTAATAATAAATAAGATTTATAATAACTCGCTAATATTATATATATCTCTTATTATTCGAATATCTTATAATTCTTATATATTAATTAATAAATCTTATTTCTATAACTTAGAAAAGAAATATAAAAGATATTATAATTCTAATTATTCTATTTATTTTAATAGTACTAATAAGATTAATTCTAAAAAGATAGAATATAAGTTATCTACGAAGTATTACGACTTTCTTAATATTTTTAATAAAACTAAAACGAATATACGTTTTTTATATTATTCTTATAACTATAAATTAAAATTTATTAATAACTTCGATAAAGTGAAACTCTTAAAAAGTAGAATCTATTTAATATTGGAATATAAATTAAAATAGATAAAGAAGTATCTAGACGAATATCTAAAGAAGAGATTTATAATATTAAGTTATATATTATTTATCTTACTTTTTTTATTCGCGAAAAAATCGAATAAAGAATTACATTTTTATATAAATTATCGAAAATTAAACGCTATTACTAAAAGAAATTAATATTTAATTTTATTAATAGATAAGATTTTAATAAAGATTTAGAAATATAAATATCTTACTCGATTAAATATTATAATCGTATTTAATAAACTATATATATACTCCGATAGCGAGAATTTTACTACTTTTATTATCTCTTTTAAAATATACAAATATTAGATTCTTCTCTTTAATTTAATTAATAACTTAGCTATATATTAATAATATATAAATAATATTCTATTTAAGTATTTAAATAATTTCTATTAAGTTTATCTTAATAGTATACTTACTTATAATAAGATAAAAAAGAAATATATCTAATACGTTAAATAAATTCTTTAGAAATTAAAGAATATCGATCTTTAAATAGATATTTTTAAATATAAATTTTACGTTTAAAAAATTAAAAATTAAATTTTATTAATATCTATAAATAAATTATAAATAAACTTTATTAAATTTTAAACTATTATTAAATAGATTATATCTATTAATCTTAAAGAGATATAGATCTTTATCGATTTTTATAATTTTTATTAACGATTTATAAGAGATTTCTCTAAAATAATAAAATTTATAATAAAATTTATAATAAAGAAGATTATTATTAGAACTAGTATAGATGTAATAGTAGTATAAGTAAGATAAATAGAATAATAAGACTATCGAACTATATAAGTAAAAAGAAGATATAATATAGTAGAAGATGCCTCCGCCAAGGCCCGCTAGCCATAGGGCTGAGGGGTATATTAAGAATACGCTCGTAACACTACCCCCCTCTCTCAATAGCCATGGCCCCCATGGCTGATAGACCGGAGATGCACGCCCATTGCTTGCCCTATTTCTCCAAACATCCATAGTCCGTATAGGCCTCGACCGGAGACGATTTGCCGAGGTGTAGTGGTAGTAGTCGAAAACATCGGATCGCATGCTGGTCTTGACTGTGCCATCCATGCCTGCCATACCCACATTATCCTACAGAGATCCTAGAGATATAGCCACATCTTGCCTACGTACTAGTAAGATTCTCCGAGTTCTTCTTCTTACCCAGTCTTTTTGCCATAATCCTTCGATAGAATTAAAGAAAATTCAACGCATATATTCACCTCCAACACCTTTTGACAGCCTAGTCTAAGAGCTTTATTATAGATTTACTCTATATCTCCTATACTCTTACTATTAAAAATTCATTCTTCGTTTTATCTTCTTATCGATTCGTAGAGTTTAATAGAAAAATAGATGATAAGAATTAAATACGTTGAATGTTATTTAATAGTAGGCTTTATTATATATATTATCGATATACTTAATAAAGAGATTAAATCGTAGTCGTTTTAGAGCTACTTTTATCGTTATTATAGTAGACTTATTATAAGTATATTATCGACATATTTAATAAAGAGATTATACGTTTATTATTCTTATAGTAGACTTACTATAGTATATAAGAAGTATTTATAACGATTTCTTTCTACTATTAATTCGCTAGTTATATAAATAATCTTAATATCTTATTTATCTCTCGCCTACTATTCTAGCGAGTTCGATTCGCTTTAAAATCGATTTATCTATTTAATAGACTTATTTAGAAATACGATAGCTTAACTTAATTTCTTATTAAAGTCTCTATTAGCGCGTTTCTTTAAATTTATCTACTAATTCGAATAGAGTATATTCGATTATATTTCTCTTCGTCGAGTATACGAAGAAGTCTTATTATAATATTAAAACTAGTATAGATACGATAGTAGTATAGATAAAATAAATAGAATAATAAGACTATTAAACTATATAGATAAAAAGGAGATATAATATAATAGAAGATATCTTCGCTAAGATTCGCTAGCTATAGAATTAAGAAATATATTAAGAATACGCTCGTAATAATTATATTTAATTAATTCTATTAAAATATAGTCTCCGTATATCTCAGTTATTATATTTTCTAATTATTTAATTTTATACTATATTTAAAATCTAGTCTCGAAGAGATTTTAGAGAATTAATTCGTTCGTTCTATATATTATATATCTAAAATTTAAATAGATTATAAGCTCGATCTATAAGATATATAGACTAAGTCGCTATAATATTAGCTTTCTATAAGACTAATTTAGATATAGAGTTATAACTATATCGTCGTATCGTTATAAAGAAATTAAGAATTCTTATCGTTATAAAAAACTCTCGTCGTCGTAAAGAACTCTCGTCGTTATAAAGTATTTTATTATTAAATAATAAGATAATAGTAAAGATAAACGTCGCGAAGAATTATAGATAATAAAGATACGTATTAATATAATATATAAGTTCTATATAGAATAACTATATTACTTCGAGATAAAGTATTATATCTTACTCTTATTATCTAGAAAGAATATTATACTCTAGAGATATATTATATTATCTTAGAAAGAAATATTATATTAAAAAGATATATTATCTAGAATAGATATTAAATATTACGTTAGAAAGATATATTATATTAGAATAATATATAATATAACTAGAATAGTTTATTATTATTAAAAGACTAAAATAACCTCTTATTAAAAGGCTAAAATAACTTCTTATTAAAAGGCTGAAATAGTGTCTTATTGAAAGGCTGAAATAGCCTATGAAAGGCTGAAATGGTCTCTTATTGAAAGGCTGAAATGGCCTCTTGTTGAAAGGCTGGAATGGTCTGTGAAAGGCTGGAATAGCCTGTTGTTGAAAGGCTGAAATAGCCTTTATCGTTGATGGGAGTTGTATATAGCTTCATTTCTTATTGAGTGGACTGGGAGCGTGGCGGTAGGGGAGTGTTGAAATGTGGCCCCCGCGTATCCCAGCCACTATGCTTTTCAGCCATCTGATTTTGTACTGTATTTAGAATCTAGTCTCGGAGAGATTTTAAAGAATTAATCCGTCCGTTCTATATATTATATATCTGAAATTTAAATAAATTCTTAGTATATTAAAAGGTCTTTTACTTTCTAAAAGTTATTATTATTAAAGCTTTAATTTTATATTATTTTAATAGAATAAAAAAGATCGTCTTAAAGACTAACTCTTTTAGCTATATTAATAATCTTTTTTAATATAATAATAAGAGAATATTTTATCTAATCTCGATTAAGTATAATTATTAGATTTATAATAAGAAATTATTAGTAATTATTCGCTATCTAGAATATTAACGTCTCGAGCTAAAATATATAAATATCTTTATTAAAATCTTTATCGATTATAAAGAATTAATATATTTTATTAAAAGAAGAAATCTTAATTAACGCTAGACTCGATATTTAAATATATTATTTAATATAAAAGTTATTTATTAATCTAAATCTTAAAATATTAAAGTAAATATATTTATATAAATAGTTAAATATAAATTAATTAATTTCGAAGATAAATAATTACGTTAATAGTATTAAATAATTTTTATTTCTAATTAATTAGTATTAAATAGCGAATATATTAATATATATATAATTAATAACTTTATTTACTATAAGATAATAGAGATTAATAAGAAGAGTAACTATTATATAGAAATTCGTAACGCTATCGTTAAAGATAAAAATAAGTTTTAAGAGATTACTCTTAATAAGTACTTTATATAAGATGAGATACTTTACTATAAGAATCGTTTATAAATATTTAATAATATATATATTAATATTATTCGAGAGATATATAATTAATTATTCTATAACTATCTCGAAATAATATATATTTATAAACTACTTAAAAGAGAATATTATTAATAAGAAATAAGAATAATAGTAATTATCTATATTTAAAATTACTATATTTATTAAAGAGCTAAAATATCTTATAATTAAGAATATAATTTATTTTAGTCTTTACTAATCTTATAAAAACGATAATAAGATATATTAATTAACTTTATTATAGATTTATCTATATTTAATAGCTATAATACTATTTAAATAGTAATTTATTAATTTATTAAAGAATATTATTATATAATCTATTTCGATATTAATAAATATATTATCGCTAAAAAGATAATTAACTTATTACTTAAAGAAGTATTTTATTTATATAATTTATCGATTTTAATAATATTAAATTAAAGCTCTTAATTTATAATTATTATATAAAAATCTTTTTATAAATAATTAAATATTATAGTTAAGCTATTAATAGTCTTTTATTTTAAAATTAATAAATAGATTAAGCGAGTAAATTAGAATATAAAGCGTTATTTTTAAATTTATTATAATTATATATAAGATAATTAAGTAAGATAAATATCTATTATTAAATTCGTTAATAATAATACTATTTTAATAATTATTAATATCTTATCTTTTCTTATAAATAAAAAATTTTATTTTTAAATAAATTTTAATTTAAATATTATCGATTATAAGATTATTTATAAGTATCTTAATATTACTTAAATAAAGAATATTATAAATTATATAGAATAGATTTTTAAGTATATTCGAAGTAATATAAATCGTATTTAGAAGATTATAATTATATAAATCAATAAATATTAATAAAAGATTATCTTTTAAATAAATAATAAAGTCTTTTTAAATAATAAGAATATAATCTTTAATCGCCTTTTTCGTAAATTAAATTATAAGAGACTTAATTTATTTAAGATTATAGATTTTATAAAAGTCTTATATTATCTAGAACTTTTATTAAGTATAAGAGTTTATAACGTCTTTTACTTTAATCTTTTAAGTCTTATAATAAATAACTATTTATTAAGATAGATAATTTTTTTATTAAAATATATTATAATTAATAGTTAAATCGAATAGATTATTAAAGAAATACTTATCTTTAAATTAATTAATAATTATCTTAAGTATAGAGTTAAGTAAAAAGATTTTAATAATAATCTCGTCTAATATAATTTAAATAGCGATAAATTCGAAAATTATTAAGATCTAATAGATAATTTTTATAAGCGATATTTCGAAAGGCTTTATTTATAAAGAATTAATTTATAGAATAGAGTCTCTAATAGTAAAAAGGTTCTTAGATTAAAACTATCTCAGACACTTCGTTTTTAATTAAATTAAAATTATTCGATATCTTCGCGATAGTCTTATTTTCTTAAAATTAATAATTAATTTCTTAGATTTATATTAATTAGAAATTATCTTATATAGAGCTTTTCGCGTAGAGTTCTCTTATTAATATAATTTTAAAAATCTTTTAAAGTTATATTAATATATATAAAAGAACAAAATAGAGCTAAATTAGAAAATCTTAAATTTATATATATAGTTAATTATAAATTCGAGGTTATTACGCCTTTTAACTAGATCGACTAAATTACCGCGAATAAATAAATTAGCATTTATAACTATTAAAATCTCTTACTCTACTTTTAACCCTTTAATAACTTTACTATTTTCTATTAAAATTTTAGAATTATTTTTTTAAATTATAGAACGAAATATACGCTTTTAGATAAAAAAAGAATTTTTAAATTTAGTCTTATAACTATTAAAGCGTAAGAAATTCAAATATCGCTTATTAAAGTTCGCTCGATAGCCGAATAGCTCTAATTAAAAAATAGATATATATTATTTAATTTTAAAACAACTTTTTTATTTTCTATTAAAATTTTAAGATTTTTTTTTTAAATTATAGAATAAAATATAGGCTTTTAGAGAAAAAAAATTCTTAAATTTAATCTTATAATTATGAAAGCGTAAGGAATTTAAATATCGCTTATCAAAGTTCGCTTATTAAAGATCGCTTACCTATTTACCCGATAGCTCTAATTAAAAAAAAATTATAAAATTTAATTTATAAATCTTTACTCGTTAATATATATATAGCTTATACTATTACTATTATAAGATATAATTAATATTAATTAAATAATATACTATAGAGAAATTTATATTAAAGTTACTTAATATTAAATTAGAGTTTTTAGCGTTTATAACTTAATTTAATTTAAAAACTCTCGATTAATTATATTATATTATTTTATTAATATTTTATTAACTTAGATATAAATTCGAAAGTAATTACTATTTATCTCTATATCTATAGATATTATTTTTATTATATTATATTATTTTTCTCTTAGCTAGACTCTCTATATACGCTTATATCTTAATTAATAATATCGCTATAATATAAATATAAAGAGTTATTATTATCTTTAATATCTCTTATAAAGAAAGATATAATATTAAGATTTTCGAATACGACTATTTCTTTATTATTTTTATTATTTTTTAGATATTTAATATATATTTATACTTATTTTTCTATTTTTTAACTTATTAATTATAAGATATAATTTTATAAAGAAAGAGAATAATATTATAAGCGTATTTTATATTCTTAATATATTACTTAGCTCTCTTATTTATTCGAGTCTAGCGTATCTTAATAGAGATATTATCTATTACTTAATATCTTTCTTTTATCTATATAATTCGATATCTTAGTTATCTTATTTAATATATCTATATTAATATTATATCTATATCGATTTTAATAATTTCTACTCTTTATTCTATTTATATTTATAATTTATCTTATATATATATAATTTATCTTTAAATATCGCTAATAAGCGCTCGCTAATCGTTTCTCGCGTAAATTCTCTCTCTTTTTCTTTACTCTTTAATCTTATTATTAATTATCTTATTTTTTTTATATTATATATTATAACTATATAAGATATCGATTAAGTCGCTATTAATTTTTTTTATTAAATTTTTAAATATTTTATTAAATAAATTATCTCTACTTTAGTTATTTATAAAGAAAATTTCTTTAATTAATATACTCTTCTAGCTATTTATTAATATCTATAAATTTTCTAATTTACTTCTTTTTTAATACTTTCTACGCTGCGTAACGAGGCGGGGAACCCCGAAACGGGGGGGGCGGGGTTTCCTTCGGGGGCCAAACCCCGCCCCGAACCCTACCCCGTTGCGCAGCGTAATAATTTCTCTTACGATATTCTCTTTTTTATATAAACGCTATTATTTAATTTATATTATCTTTAAAAATCTCTTAAATAGATATATTTAAATTCTTAAATAATATATTTCTAATAATCTTTAGAGATATAATCGCTATCTTAATTTAAATTAATTTTTTTTTTCTTATAATTTCTATATTAAAATCTATTTATAATATATTTAATTATAATACTATCTTTTTTATTATATCTCTTCTCTTTTTTATATATATCTCTTTATTCTCTTATACTCTATCTTCGTCTTTATTTTTTTTATTTTTCTTTATTATAATATTAACTATATCTTACTTATATTTCTTAAATACTTCGTTACTTATTATCTACTATAGTAAATATACTTCGAATATTCTTTTAATAGTAATAATCTAATTCTTATAAGTATTTAGAGATAAGAAATTCTAATATTACTTATTAAAAACTTATTAACTCTATTTAGAATACTCTTTAATATAAGCTTAAATAGTCGAGTAGTAATAATTTTAATAAAATTTAAAACTATTCTACTTCGTTCTCGATTTAGATCTATTAATCTCTCTTATTAAATAAATTCTAATAATTATAAGATTTTAAAAATAATAAAAATAGTAATAATAATAATTAATTTAAAAATACTATACTAGATATTAAAATTAACTCTTTAAAAACTTATTATTAATATAACTTCTCTTTTTTCTATTAAAATTTTACTATTATTTTAATTAATTCTAGAACTTTTTTTATACTTTCTAATAATTTAAGATATATAAATTTTAATTTTATAGTTCTAAGTATATCTTAAATTAAAGTATTTTCACTCTTCGAGAGTCGAATTTAATCTCGAAACTAGAGTTAAAAAATTAATTACTTTTTATAAATCTAATTTATAAGTTTAAACTTATAAAATTCTAAAAGTCTAATAATCGTAAAATTATAAAAATTATAAAAATTATAAAATTAATAAAAATTCTATAAATTATAAAGATAATAATAATAATAATAAATATAAATAAACTATAATAGATATTAAAATTTACTTTCTATTAATTAAATCTAAATTAATTTAAAGTTAATTAACTTTTTAAAAAACTTATTATTAATATAAATTCTCTTTTTTCTATTAAAAATTTTCTATTATTTTTATTAATTATAAAACTTATTTTATATATTCTAATAATTTAAAATTTATAAAGTTTAATCTTATAATTCTAAGTAAATCTTAAATTAATTTTTTTTACTCTTCGAAAGTCGAATTTAATCTCGAAATTAGATTTATATTAATTATTTTTTATAAATATAATTTATAGATTTAAACTTATATAATATAATAAAAAGCTATAGCGATAATAAGATATAGTAAATATATTATCTTAATTAAAATAGTAAATAATTAAATAAAGTAATAAGAATATATTAATATTAATTTAACTAATAATTTTTTTAAATATAGGAGAGAGCTATAATAATAATAAGATATAGTAAATATATTTATAGAGTATACTTAATAATAGTTAAAATATATATATTATTTTAATTATAATAGTAAATATATTTAATAAATAATTATTATATTATAATAGTTATTAATATAAAAGAAAATAAGAAAATAATACTTTCTTTATAAATATAAATAAAATCTATTAATTAATTAAATGATTAAGAAATTTAGATAAAAATTAATAGAATAAGAATTAATTTATCTTATTACTATTATATTTTATAATTACGCTCTATATATATAGCGAATAAATAGTATAATTATATTAGAAATAGATTTATAATTAACTTATTAATAAATCTTTATATATAAGATTTATAGATAATAATTAAAATAATTAAAATAAGATAATTAGTATATATAAAAGAATAAGATAGAGCTAAGTAAAAAAATCTTAAATTTATATATATAGTTAATTATAAATTCGAGGTTATTACGTCTTTTAGCTAGATCGACTAAGTTAGCTCGCTAGCTCTTCTAAGACCTCTTATTAAAAAAATAGATATACGTTATTTATAAATAGAATAACTTTTTTATTTTCTATTAAAACTTTAAGATTATTTTTTTAAATTATAAAGTAAAGATTACGCTTTCTAATAATTTAGAAATTTAAGAATTTAGTCTTATAATTATTAAAGAATAAGAATCTTAAATATCGTTTATTAATATTCGCTTACTAAATTTACCGACAGCTCTAATTAAAAAATAGATATATATTATTTAATTTTAGAATATCATTTTTATTTTCTATTAAAAAAATTGAATTCTTTTTTTTAAATTATAAAGCGTAATTTAGACATTTTAATAATTTAAGAATTCTAAAATTTAGTCTTATAATTATTTAAAGGCAAAGGATTCAAATATCGCTTATTAAAGTTCGCTTCTTAAATTTACTCGATAGCTCTAATTAAAAAAAAAGATTATAAATTTAATTTATAGATCTAAACTCGTAGAGTATAAAAAGATAAAAGATAGAATAAGAGATATAGAATAGCTATATTTATTTCTTTAAATTTTTTATACTAGTTTTTAAATAGATTTAATATCTCGCTTATTTAAATAACTTTATTATTAAATAATTTATAAAATTCTTTACTTTTTTAATAATAAAACTCTATTTTTATTTCTTATTAATAATATTATAAATAAAAAATAAAAAATATATTTAAATAATAATATTTATTATTAATATATATCTTAATATATAAACTCTAATTTTTTAGAAATTAATTATAAAAGAAATAAACTTCGATAGTAAGATTAATAATATAATAAACTTATAATAAGATAATATAGATAAGAGTAATAAAAATACTTTTAATAGCTATATCTATAACGATTTAATTAAGAGTTAATATTTAACTCTTATAAATAATAATAGTATATATTAGAGTAAGAGAGATTTACGTTTAAGTATATATTATATTATTATACTCTTATTACTACGTTTTTAATAATATAGAAATTACGTATTTTTTATTAATAAGAATAATAGCTTACTTACTATAGCTATCGATTTTAATAAGAATTATTATTAATATAATTTTAAAGAGATTTTTAATATTACTAGATAGATTTAGTAATATAATTTAAAAGAATAATTTAAAATAAAAAGAATAATAATTTAATAGACTAATTCTATAGTATAATTATTTATTTAAATATATAAAATTAAATAATTAGCTAATAAATCTATTAAGCTTCTATTATATATATTTTCTATTTTTAATAAATGATAATTAAATAAAAAGAGATTTTTAATATCTATATATTAAATATAAAGCTTATAAAGAAGTCTTAATTTAAAAAAAATTATTAAGAAATTCTATTTTAATAGTAAGTTAATAATTCTTATAATATATAAATTTTTTAAAGCTATACTAGAGTATTATCGCGTTATTTTTCTTATCTATTTATTTAAAATATAATCTATTATACTTTTAATTAATTTTAATTAATTTTTAATATATTATTAATAAGATAAAGATTTTATAATTCTATAATATCTAGTTACTTTTTTTATAAGCGAAAAAAAAGAATTATTATTTAAAAAATCTTTTAAAAGAAAAGAAAGAGTTTTTAAATTATATATAAGAGAAAGAGTAAAGAAAAGAAATATATATTATTAGTTATAGAGAAAGTTAATATCGATTTATTCTTATAAAAGAATCTTAACGCTATAAAACTATATGAAAATGAATAAAAATAAAGAATAAAGAATTTATAAAATTAAATTAATAGTAATTAATTAATAAAGAACTCTTAAACTCTAACTTTAATTTTTATATTATATATATTAAAAAGATATTATTATAAATAATAGTTAAATTAATATCTTATAATAGAAAAGCGATTAATAAAGAATAATAAGATTTTTATTATAAGTATTATTTTTAAATATTAAATAAGTTATAAAGTAAACTCGATAAGATAGTTTTAAAATAATATATATAAGAAAAGTTTATTATTAAGATTACGAGGTAAAGAAAAGTAAGTAAATTCTTCGTAAAAGTAATTACAGCGCGTAGAGAAAGATATTTCTTTAATATAATAGTAGTTAATTAATATTAGAAAGCTATTAAAGAAATAAAATTAAAGAAATAAAATTAAAGAAATAAAATTAAAGAAATAAAATTAAAGAAATAAAATTAAAGAAATAAAATTAAAGAAATAAAATTAAAGAAATAAAATTAAAGAAATAAAATTAAAGAAATAAAATTAAAGAAATAAAATTAAAGAAATAAAATTAAAGAAATAAAATTAAAGAAATAAAATTAAAGAAATAAAATTAAAGGAATAAAATTAAAGAAATAAAATTAAAGAAATAAAATTAAAGAAATAAAATTAAAGAAATAAAATTAAAGAAATAAAATTAAAGAAATAAAATTAAAGAAATAAAATTAAAGAAAGTAGCGGTACGCTAAGTTACGCTAGACTAGAAATGTAATATTTATAAGAATTATTAAGTAAGATTATATAAATATTATATATTATATAAAGAAATACTTTAATTATAAATATAATAATTAATATAGAAAGTAAAAGTAAATTATAATTATAAGATATAAGAGAATATATAGATTTAGTCTTTAGATAATAGATAATTAGAATATAATAATTTAAATCTTTAAAAAGAAGAAAAATATTAATAAAGTAATTAAAGAAAAAAAGTTTTAAGATTTAAAATATTATAATTAAGATTATAAGCGTTTTAGAGAAAATTAATAGATATAAAAGAATAAGTTTAAATCTATAAATTAAATTTATAAAAAGTAATTTTTTTCCCCTAATATCGAGATTAAATTCGACTCTCGAAGAGTGAAAATATTTTAATTTAAGAATTACTTAGAATTATAAGATTAAATTTTATAAACTTTAAATTATTAGAAAGTATAGAATAAGTTCTATTATTTAAAAAAATAATAGTAAAAAAATAATAGAAAAAAGAGAAGTTATATTAATAATAAATCTTTAAAGAATTAATTAACTTTAAATTAATTTAAATTTAATTAATAAAAAGTTAATTTTAATATTTATTATAGATTTTTCATTTTAATTATTATTTTAATTATTTTAATTATTTATAGAATTTTTATTAATTTTATAATTTTTACGATTTTACGATTTCTACGATTTTACGATCTTTTAGCGAGGGAGATTAGTAAATTCGAATCGAGAACGAAGCGAAATAGTTTCGAATTTTATTAAAATTATTATTACTCGACTATCTAAGCTTATATAAAATAGTATTCTTAATAGAGTAAATAAGTTTTTAATAATTAATATTTAAATCCTCTATCTTTAAATATTTATAAGATTAAATTTAATAATTCTTTTCTTATTTAAAAATCTATATTATATTCTATAATTTAAAAAAAGAATAATTATTTTAAATAGAAAATAAAAAAGTTATTTTAAAATTAAATAATATATCTCTATTTTTTAATTAGAGCTATCGAGCGAACTTTAATAAGCGATATTTAAATTTTTTACTCTTAAATATTTATAAGACTAAATTTAATAATATTTTTTTTATTTAAAAGTCTATATGAAAGCCTATATTACGTTTTATAATTAAAAAAAAGAATTAAAAAAAATTAATAGAAAATAAAAAAGTTATTCTAGAATTAAATAATATATCTCTTTAATTAGAGATATCGAGCGAATTTTAAATTTAAATAAGCGAACTTTAATAAGCGATATTTAAGATTCTTATTCTTTAATAATTATAAGATTAAATTTTAGAACTTTTACGTTATTAAAAAGCGTAATCTTCGCTCTATAATTTAAAAAAATAATATTAAAATTATAATAAAAAATAGTAAAGTTATTAAAGAGTTAAAAGTAAAATTAGAGATTTTAATATTTACGAACGCTAATTTATTTACTCGCGATATCTAATTAAAAGACGTAGTAACGCTAAATTTATAATTAACTAAATATATAAATTTAAGATTTTTTAACTTAGCTCTATCTTATTCTATTATATATATTAATTAAAATATAATATAATAAATTAATATTTTATTTTATATCTTTTTAACTAGTATAAATAGTATATATTTTTCTAATATTATTATATTTATCTTATAAATAAATATTAATTAATAATATATATTCTTTTATTAATACTCGTTACGTTTATAACTATAATTATTTAAAAAAATAAACTAATATTACTTTTATTACTTTTATTATTTCTATTACTTTTTAAAATTCTTTTTAAAATTCTTAATATCTTTAAATTATTATTAACGATTAATTTATTATTCTTATTAATTTTAATATAAGTATATTAATATATAGAATATTAAGACTTCTAATCTCGATAGTTATAGTAAATAGAGATCTTTTTAATAATACTCTTTTAAGTATAATAATATTATTATCTTTCGAGAGAAATATTTAAAATATTGAGATTAAATCTAAGAGAGCGTTAACTTCGAAATAAAATAATTACGATATAATACTTTTTATCTAATATAAATATAATAGCTATCGTAGTTCTTATTAATAATAATTACTCTTTTAAAAATTTATTTACTATCTATTAACGTATAATCGAGAGTATCTTAAATAAAATATTATTATTAAAAATTATATTAGTTAATATAGTTAATATAGAAATTAGTATATATAAAAGAATAAGATAGAGCTAAACTAGAAAACCTTGAATCTATATATATAGCCAATTATAAAATCGATAGATCTACACTTTTTGATTAGACACCGCGGGTAAACAAATTAGCGTCCGCAATTATTAGAAAAATAGATATACGTTATCGATATATAGAATAACTTTTATATTTTCTATTAAAATTTTAAGATTCTTTTTTTAAATTATAGAACGAAATATGGGCTTTTAGATAAAAAAAGAATCTTTAAAATTAGTCTTATAATCATTAAAGCGCAAGGAATTCAAATATCGCCCACCAAAGTTCGCTCACTAAAGATCGCTCTGTCACGGTACGCCAAGGCCTTGCCTCGGCTTAGGGCTAAGGGCTACCTAGCGTGAGCTTGACACCACACATATCTGCCCTGCAGACACATAGAATAATCAACATCTTTTACACCACACATCAAATTATAACATAGTTATATTATTTCCTAACACGCTTACCTATATACTCGATAGCCCTAATTAAAAAAAAAATTATGAATTTAGTTCATAGGCCTTTACTCGTAATATTATATTAGAATATTTCTCTATAGATTTAATAACTAATCATGGATGTTAATATTTATTCATAGGAAATTATAAGCGATTAGTAGATATTTGCCCCTGAGATGAGTATGATAGCACTATAAGAATGCCTACTCCCCATGGATAGCCGTTACATTTATAGGCGTGATGTATTAGCAATGGAGATGCATATCCCACCGGTGTGACGTAACATCTCATCACACCCTTCTTATCCATGCTTCCTATCTCCTCTTCCCATCTACTCTCTCTTCTTTCCCGCCCTGCTCTCCTACTACCTCACCTAATAATTCGGTTGGAAGATCGCGTATACGAGTTAGGGAGGCTTGCACCTTGCGAAAGAGCCTGACAAAAAGATGTGTTCTACCGTTGAATCATTGACTGATAAGCTATTTTGTAATATCATTGTCCTTGTCACCTTGTGCCTTTGCATCTTTGTTCGGAATCACAATCGGATCTCTGTAAGCGAAGGCGCATAATGTCTGTGGCTCTTACACCGTTTCGCATAACGCAGAGATGCATACTAAAGTCGTTATCGTATCAGAGGGGATCCCGAAAGCCATGAAACCCAGGAACTTACCTTGCCAGAAGGTGTTTTGGCAACACTCTCGTTCAAGAGTTGAAACCTCGTCCTTTGGGTACCACCAGCACACAGGGAAAGCACTTCCACCTTCCCGGGAAAAAAAGTTCCGACGGCCATCAAAGCGAAGTCGTGAATGAGGCGCCGGGAGTAAACAAGCCAAGACTAGCCACGGTGATCAGAATATCCGCTCCGACCACCAAAAGAATGATCCAGGGCGACAATTTCCCGTAGAAAACGAGCACACAGACGGCGGGGGTTAGGATAATCAGAGTAACGAGGAAGAGACCGAGGACAGCGAGAGCGACAATTGCATCGGGCGACATTCTAGGGGGCTGATATCGTGACGCAAGGTTTTGAGTAGATTGAATGACAAGACTCGCGAGGAGAGTTGCGATCTAACACTTGTGGGAGTCTTTGAGAAGCGGGAAGTTGATTTATGAAGGGACTTCATTAAGAAAACAAAGAGAAAAAGACCGTGGTACGTAGAGCATAAACGTAAGAAGAGGGATTTCAGTTCTTGAAGTAGGGTAATAGGCAACAGATTTCCACGCGCACTAAAGGATTTCGGAATACATTCATCTCGTCTCGAGCGACGAGATTCGAGACACGAGATGTTTCATCCTTACAGCTGTAGGATTGAATTGCGATGAAATTTGAATGAGGATGACGATCTGTTCCCTTATCATTTTGCTTCGCCTACTACTCTTGAACCCGGGTCCGTGGGGTAATACGAATCACATGAGCTTTGAGTGCTGAAAGGCAGACTATCACTGTGCCGTACGTTACGAAATTACACAGAATTAGAAATAAAGAATCTCGAGTGGTGAAGGATTTGGATTCCTCGACTCAGCCGCTCGAAGGGTTGCATTGTTTGCTGCCAGAGGTGCCGAAGGGATTTTATAGGGGCGGGTGCAGTATACAGCTGCATCTTGCTTGGTGAATGACTCGGATGTCCGACTCGGCTGATGGCAGTCGAGTTATGACCACACCTTACTCGTTTCCACCCCTATTTGCACGTTACCCCCATTTGCACGCTCTAAAATCCGATAAATCCGACGCAACACCAAAATGCCTACCTTTTACTAAATTTATATGGTAAACTAGTATAATAATAATAGTCTTTTATTTCTATTAAGACTTAATATCGAAGAATCTAAATCATTATTTTTTAAGCCTTATCGATTTACTATATCTTAAAAAAATCGTTATTACTTCTTCTTCTACCTTCTCTTCTATTATCTTCTTATCTCTTTTATCTCTTTTATCTCTTTTATCTCTTTTATCTCTTTTATCTCTTTTATCTCTTTTATCTCTTTTATCTCTTTTATCTCTTTTATCTCTTTTATCTCTTTTATCTCTTTTATCTCTTTTATCTCTTTTATCTCTTTTATCTCTTTTATCTCTTTTATCTCTTCTATCGCTTCTATCTCTTCTATTACTTTTATCTCTTTTATCTTATTATAATAAAGCCTCTAATAAAGCCTTTAATAGAGTTTCTAATAAAGTCTTCGATAAAGTCTTTAATAAAGTCTTTAATAGAGCCTATTACTATAGCGAAGTAGCTTCTTATCTATCTCGCTATTATTATTATAATAAAGCGAGATTTAGTAATATTAGTAGATTTAATATAAAAGATATAATTAATAAAGATATAATAGTCTTTTTCTTAATAAAACTTTTATCTCTCTTTATATCTTTAAAAATAGCTAATTTAAGATAATATATACTTTAAAATTAATTCTTAAATTTCTTAATAGCTATATTATTTAATCGCTTCTAAATAAATTTAAGAGTTATAATTTATTCTTCGCTCTAATATATTTATTTATATTTAATCTTATTCTTTTTTTATTACTCTATCTTAACGAGATTATTATTAATAATTTAAAGTAATATATTATTTGCTAGCGTTAAATTATATACTTTTTTTAACTTTTTTAATAATATTAAATTAATATTTTTAGTCTTAATTTATTAAACTAGCTAATTAATTTAATTTATATTTAATAAGATAAAGAATATAAATAAAGAGTTATTATTAAATATTATAATTATTATCTTTAGAGATAAAGACTTAATAGATCTTAAGTTTAATATCTTAAATCTTAATTTATTAAGAATAATTTATAGCTAAATTAAAAATAGTTTACTCTTTTATTATATATATCTAATAGTTATTTTCTTTATAGTATTTATTCTTACTATTTAAATAAATCGAATAAAGTCTAATTTATCTATTAAGTAACTACTCTTAAATATAATATTTTTTATTAAATATCTATAATACGTAATTACTAAAGATTAAAAAAACTCGATATTTAATAATTAAAGAATATATATAATATAAATAGATAGATATAAGAGAACGATATCGTTATTAATATAAAACTATATAATTTTAATTTTAATATAAAATACGAGTAAAGGCCTATAAATTAAATTTATAATTTTTTTTTTAATTAGGACTATCGAGTAAGTAGGTAAGCGATCTTTGATAAGCGAACTTTGATAAGCGATATTTGAATTTCTTACACTTTAATAATTATAGAACTAAATCTAATAATTCTTTTTTATCTAAAAGCCTATATTTCGTTCTATAATTTAAAAAAAGAAATCTTAAAATTTTAATAGAAAATAAAAAAGTTATTTTAAAATTAAATAATATATATCTAATTAGAGCTGTTCGACTGTCGAGCGAACTTTGATAAGTAATATTTAAATTCCTTACGCTTTAATAATTATAAGATTAAATTTTAAAGTTCTTAAAAATTCGGAAAGCATAAATAGCGCTTTAAAATTTAAAAAAAATCTCAAAATTTTAATAGAAAATAAAAAAGTAATTCTATATATTAATAATATACATCTATTTTTTTAATAAGGGAGGCGTAGAAGGGCGAGATTTTAATAATTATAGACGCTAATTTATTTACTCGCGATAAGTTAGTTAGTTTAATTAAAAAGCGTAGCGAACTTAAATTAATAATTAGCTATATATATAAATTCAAGATTTTTAAGCTTAGCTCTATCTTATTCTTTTATATATACTAATATACTTATTATAGATAAAAAGACGATTTTTTTTAATATTTTTTAAATTTATAATTTAAAGTATTTATAAAGAATAAATTAAAATTTAATTATATAAAAAGAATTAAATAGAATATATTTAATAAATTACTTTAAATTTAATACGTTATTTATTTAATTATTTTTATTTAATATAATAATTAAATTCTTTCTTTTTAAGATATTAAATTAAGCTTCTATTTAAATCTTATCTTTAAAAATAATAAATAAAGAAAGAAGTCTTTTATTTACGAATATATATTCGATAAGAATAACTTACTCTCTACTCTTATTTTGAGCTATATATATATTATACTTAAAGTATATAACTTATATTTTATTAATAATATTAAGAGTAGTTTCTTTCTTATTTATATTATATATATCTTTTATCTAAATATTATACTTTTAAATTATTAATTTAATAAGTTAAAACTATTATAATAGCTTTTTTATATTATAAGTTATAATATATTCTTTATTTAAAAACTAATTAAATTAACTCTATAGATTTAAATAATAATTTATAAAATTAACTATCTAATTTATATCTATTTTTATTTTTATTTTTTTTATTACTAGTATTTTACTAATTATATAATAAATAAGATTAACTCTAGAAGACTAATCTTACTCTATTATTTATTAAATCTATATCTTTATAGTTTTCTTCTCTATAGAACTTAATTACTATTAATCTTTAATTAATCTTTAATAAGAATAATTATTAGCGATATATTATTTAAGAGTAGAAGAAGTAATTTTATAATATAATATAATTAATTTAGTAGTAAACTTCTTTTATTAAAAATTTAAGCTATTTTTATAAATTAAAAGAATTTAATTATACTTATTAAGTATAATCTCTAAATATTTCTTTTTAGAAATCTCTTTAAAAGACTTTAAAGTCTTTAATAAAGCTATTAATAAAGCTATTAATAGAGGAAAAGAAAGAGAAATATAACTTCTTACTATAGTAAGATTATAGATTAATAAATTCTTTTCTTAGCCTCTTAAATTAATTACTCGATAATTAATTAATATAGCGAGACTTATATATATATCTCTATTTTAAATTAAGAAGGCTTATAGAAAGATTTATAGAAAGGCTTATAGAAAGACTTATAGAAAGATCTATAGAAAGGCTTATAGAAAGGCTTATAGAAAGGCTTATAAAAAGATCTATAGAAAGACTTATAGAAAGATTTATAGAAGACTTATATATATCTATTTTAAATAATAGAAGATATTCTATTTATAATATTAATAGACGATTAATAAAATCTCGAATATCGAATATCGTATTTTTAAATAATTAAATTCATTTAAAGTCTTTAAAAAGCTCTCTAAGACCTTATTTTTTTATATCTAAAAATCGATTACTTAGACTCTTATTAGTATATATAAAAGAATAAGATAGAGTTAATCTAAAAAATCTTAAATTTATATATATAGCTAATTATAAATTCGAGTTCGCTACGCTTTTTAATTAGACACTACGAGTAAATAAATTAGCGTTCGTAATTATTAAAATCTTTCTTTCTACTTTTATAACTTTACTATTTTCTATTAAAATTTAATAATTATATTTTTAAATTATAGACCGTAATTTGCGCTTTACGTATATGAAAGAATCTTAAAATTTAGTCTTATAGTTCTTCAAAGATAAGAAATTTAAATATCGCTTATTAAAGATCGCTTATCAAATTTACTCGACAGCCCTAATTAAAAAAAATGGTTATGAATTTAATTTATAGGCCTTTACTCGTTATTTAATAATTACTTTATATAAAATCTATCGAGTATACTATTCTTATTACTTTATTTATAAAGACCTTTTAAAGATATATCGCGTTATTATTTAATCTCGCTATTATTATCTAATATCTTATAGCGATTTCGTAAATATAATATCTTAAAAAGAAACTTATTTAATATTAATTTAAGAATTAAAGATTATAACTCGATTTAACTTAAGAGTATTTAGTTTAATAAGAGCGTATTATTCTATAATTTCTTTTTCGCTTAAAAATATAATATTAAATAATTATCTTATAGTAAAATACGTTTATAATTATTATTTCTTTATTTCTTTATTAAATCTCTTTAAAATTAAAGTTTTATAATATTATAATATTAGATATTAGAATTATTATATAAGATATATTATAATTTCTATCTTATATAGCGTTTTAGAGTATTAAAAAAGAAGTTTAAAAGTTTATTTAGAAGTAGATTAATAGAGATTTAATAAATTCTAGATATATATATATAAATATTAGCTATAAATTAGAATAAACTATATACTTATAATATAAACTCTCTTATAATTACGAGAAATTAAATATTAAGTTTTTTTTCTCGAAATTATTAGAGATTTTAATAGATTTAAATTTATTTATAATAAGATATAGCGTAGTCTATAGCTAGTTACTAGTTAGAAAATTTATAATATTTTTAATAGATATTCTATTATATTATATGAGTAAAGGCCTATAAATTAAATTCATAACCATTTTTTAAGATTAGGGCTGTAGAGTAAATTTTAGTAAGCGATCTTTAGTGAGCAATATCTGAATTCCTTGCTTTTAAATATCTATAAGACTAAATTTAATAATTCTCTTTTTAACTAAAAGCCCACATTTTATTCTATAATTTAAAAAAAAAATCTCAAAATTTTAATAGAAAACAAAAAAGTTATTCTAAAATTAAATAATGTATACCTAATTAGGATTTAGCGCTGTCCGACTGTCGAGCGAACTTTGATAAGCGATATTTGAATTCCTTGCGCTTTGATAATTATAAGACTAAATTTAGAAATTCTTTTTTATCTGAAAGCTCACATTTCGTTCTATAATTTAAAAAAAAAATCTTAAAATTTTAATAGAAAATAAAAAAGTTATTTTATATATTAATAACGTATATCTAATTTTTAATAAGAAGGCGTGAAAGGGCGAGATTTTGATAATTGCGAACGTTAATTTATTTACCCGCGATGTCTAACTAAAAAGCGTAGACCTATCGAATTAATAATTGGCTATATATATAAATTCAAAGGTTTTTAAGCTTAGCTCTATCTTATTCTATTATATATACTAATAGTTTAAATAAAATATCGAATACTACTTAGATATATATATCGTTAAAATAAAAATAAGCTATATCTAAGTTTAAGATAGAGATATTTATTATATTAGACTTATAGATAATAATTATAATATTATAGTATTAACTATTATAATAGACTATAATAGTAGGCCATTTAAAAGAGTAATAGTAGTAGCCATGATAGTGGTAGCTATCTATGTCGGATTTATCGGATTTAAGAGCGTGCAAATGGGGGTAACGTGCAAATGGGGGTGGAAACGAGTACGTCTTTGGCTGTTCCGAGACGGCCTTGGCGCGGTACGGCTCGCAAAGCTTGCCTGTAGCGGACAACGGCTTCTCCCCCTCGGAGGTCACATTCATCCTTGTTGTTATCAAGAAACGGACCTCATCTATTAGCAGTGCAATGACATAATTGAGTAGGCTCACTTCGGGGCTCACTGGTTGCGCTACAACTTACATGTATCACTGCACAGCCGCTGGTAAGTGAACGGTACTCGTAGCCGTTGATTCGGTGTGCGCACTGCAGCACAACGCATTGCAGGATCAGTTATAAAACACTCCGTAACAGATGTCAGCTCCATGCTTATAATGCAGTGCAATATGAAATAGAGCATACGCAGCCTGTATTATTATCTCACAGCTCCAATACGATGGAAATTACTACGCCTTTGTTAGGATCGATGCCATTACGACTATCAATGATATACAATTCAAGAGGATAGTGGATTAGTTAAAGATAGGATATACGTAGCCTACGCCTAGAGCTTAAAAGTAATATTATATTTCTACGCTTATCGACTTAATACTATTATTTAAAAGAGTATAATATAGATAATCGAAGCTTCTCTCTATATTATATTAGCGACGAAATCTATATCTATTAATGAAAATTCTCTCGCGCGTAAATATATCTATTAGTTATCGTTCTATTCGTTTGCAAAGTTATAGAACTAGCGTATTACGGTTATGAAACGGTATTATAACGATTCTATGCTAGTTGAAAAACCGTTCTAGAATCGATTCACAATCGTTTTATAATCGTTTTACAATCGTCGTAAACTATAGACCTCTTTCCTTAGAACTCACTACGGTTATAGTTTTATAATCGTTCTATAACCGTTCTATAACCGTTTTATAATCGTTATAATAATTTTTTATTTTTTATTTTTTTTTTACTAAGTCTCGAATAGACTAGTAGTATTATATAATATATCTTCTAATATAAAAATTTCGTAAAAATTTGAAAAAAATTAATTTTAAGTTACTAGCGTTAATATTTAAGCCTATATATACTAAGCGAATTTTCAGCCCTATAAAGAACTTTAAAAATTGAAATTTATTTTTAGTTATTATATAGATTATTTATAGTTCTATAAGAATCGTATAATCGTTCTATAATCGTTTTATAATCGTTCGATAACTATTACGTAACCGTTACGTAATCGTTAAATAATCGATATAATATTATAAATTAGAATAATTCTTCTAACGAGTATAAATTGAGTTTCATATCGATTATATATCGATTATTTATCGATTATTAGTTATAGAATCGTTATATAACGATAATATATCTTTAATAATAACTAGAATAGTATCGTTTTATAGTCTCTTTATTTAAACTAGTTTATTATATTCTATTAAATAATATAATAGCATTTTATTAAGTATAATAAAACGTTAATTAGTTAAAATATCTTAAGATTTAAATATAAATCGATACGTAATATACTTAAATCGAATATAACTTAATATTATCTAAAATCGCTTTTTAGAAATATTACTATTATTATATTAACTTTCTTCGTTTCTTCTTCTCTCTTAGCTATCTCTATATTTAAAAGACGAGTAAAGATCTATAAATTAAATTTATAATAATTTTTTTAATTAGAATTATCGAGTAAATAGATAAGCGATCTTTAATAAGCGAACTTTAATAAGCGATATTTAAATTTCTTACGCTTTAATAATTATAAAACTAAATTTAAGAATTTTTTTTTCTTCTAAAAGTCTATATTTCGTTCTATAATTCTAAGAAAAAATCTTAGAATTTTAATAGAAAATTAAAAAGTTATTCTAAAATTAAATAATATATATTTATTTTTTAATTAGAGCTATTTAACTATCGAGTAAACTTTAGTAAGCGAACTTTAATAAGTAATATTTAAATTTCTTACGCTTTAATAATTATAAGACTAAATTTAGAAATTCTCTTTTTATCTAAAAGCTTACATTTTATTCTATAATTTAAAAAAAAAATCTTAAAATTTTAATAGAAAATAGTAAAATTATTAAAGAGTTAAAAGTAGAATAAGATATTTTAATAGTTACGAATATTAATTTATTTACTCGCGATAATTTAGTCGATTTAATTAAAGAACGTAGTAACTTTAAATTTATAATTAATTATATATATAAATTTAAGATTTTTAAGCTTAGCTCTATCTTATTCTTATATATATACTAATATCTATTCTTTTTTAAATAGATTATTAGATAGATATTATATAGTATTTATAAATTTAATAAGAAGTAAAATTAACTCGCTATATCGACGATAAGACGATATCTTAATTTTTTAATAAATATTATTAATATATTAGTATATACGAGTAAAGATCTATAAATTAAATTTATAATAATTTTTTTAATTAGAGCTATCGAGTAAATAGATAAGCGATCTTTAATAAGTAATATTTGAATTTCTTGCGCTTTAATAATTATAAGATAAAATTTAAGATTTTTTTTTTTAAAAGCCTATATTTTATTCTATAATTTAAAAAAGAAATCTTAAAATTTTAATAGAAAATAAAAAAGTTATTCTAAAATTAAATAATATATATCTATTTTTTAATTAAGGCTGTTCGGCTATCGAGCGATCTTTGGTAAGCGAACTTCGGTGAGCGATATTTGAATTCCTTGCGCTTTAATAATCATAAGATCAAATTTTAAAACTCTTAAATCATTAAAAAGCGCAAGCTGCGGGCTATAATTTAAAAAAAAATCTAAAAATTTCAATAGAAAATAAAAAAGTTATTCTATATATTAATAATATATATCTATTTTTTTAATAGTTACGAACGCTAATTTATTTACTTATAATAACTTAATCGATCTAACTAAAGAGCGTAGTAACTCTAAATTTATAATTAATTATATATATAAATTTAAGATTTTTAAACTTAGCTCTATCTTATTCTTTTATATATATTAATAAAAGAATAAAATAGAGTTAAATTTAAAAATCTTAAATTTATATATATAGCTAATAATAAATTTAGAGTTATTATATTCTTTAATTAAATTAACTAAATTATTATAATTAATTAAATTAGTATTTATAATTATTAAAAAATTAAATATACGTTATTAATATATAAAATAACTTTTTTATTTTTTATTAAAATTTTAAGATTTTTTTTTAAATTATAGAACGAAATATAGGCTTTTAGAGAGAAAAAAGATTTTTTTTAAATTTAATCTTATAAAGTTATAATTATTAAAGCGTAAGAAATTTAAATATCGCTTATTAAAGTTCGCTTAATACGATAGTCGAATAGCTTTAATTAAAAAATAGATATATATTATTTAATTTTAGAATAACTTTTTATTTTCTATTAAAATTTTAAGATTTTTTTTAAACTATAGAATAAAATATAAGCTTTTAGAGAGAGAAAAAAATTCTTAAATTTAGTCTTATAATTATTAAAGCGTAAGAAATTTAAATATCGCTTATTAAATATCGCTTATTAAAGTTCGCTTATTAAAGATCGTTTATCTATTTACTCGATAGCTCTAATTAAAAAAAAAATATTAAATTTAATTTATAAATCTTTACTCGTATAATAGAATAAGATAAAAAAAAATTAAATTTTTTTAAATTTATATATATAACTAATTATAAATTCGAATTTATTATACTTTTTAATTAAATTAACTAAACTAGCTAGCTAGCTCTCTTAAGATCTCTTATTAAAAAAATATATATAAGTTATTTATAAATAGAATAACTTTTTTATTTTCTATTGAATTTTTAAGATTTTTCTTAAATTATAAATCGTAGTTTACGCTTTTAATTAAAAAAAGAATTTCTAAATTTAATCTTATAATTATCAAAGCGTAAGAAATTTAAATATTATTTATTAAAGTTCGCTCGATAGTCTTAATTAAAAAATAGATATATATTAATTAATTTTAGAATAACTTTTTAATTTTCTATTAAACTTTTTAGATTTTTTTTTAAGTTATAGAACTATTATATTCTTTATAATATAATATTTTAAAGTATAATCTTATTAATATCTTTATAACTATTAAGAAAGAAGAGTTAATTATTAAAATAAGAGATTATATTATAAATAGTATCGACTATAGCGATTTAATTTATTATTAAAATTTATTTATATTTACTTATAAATATTAATTCGATAGCTATATTTTTCGCGTAAAAGTCGATTTTAATTATTAATATAATATTATTTATAGTCTTATTAGATTATAAATAAATTAAAATTAATAATAAAATTAATAATCTTTATAAAGCTAATATTATTTTTCTTTAAGCGAATTTAAATTAAATAGAGATAGAAATCTTCGACGATAATTTATTTATATTATATATTATTTAATAGAGAAAAAGTATAATATTAAGTTTAAAGAATATAAATAATATTATTAAATAATTTAAATAAAGAAATATATATATTAATTAAGAAATATATATAAAGTATAAAAGAAGAATTAAATTATTTATAAGTAAAAAAGAAAAAATATATCTAACGCGAAAAGTTTTAATAGTTAAAGAAAGAATATTATATTAAAAAAAGTTATAATATATTTTTAAATTATTATTAACGCGAAAATCTTTTTATTCTATAGCTTAAAATATTTTAATCTATAAAAGAAATTATTAAAAAAAAAATCTAATACGAAAAGTTTTAATATATATAAAAAGAAATATTTTATTAAAAAAAGTTATAATATTTTAATATTATCGTTAACGCGATAAGCTATTTATATTTTACTTAAAGTTTTTCTATTTAATAAAAAAAGAATTACTTATATATTTTAATTTATAATTATTTTATAAATCTAGAGAGTTATCGAGTTTATATTATAATAGAATTATTATAAAAAGATCTTATAAATAATATTCTCTTTATTAGATTACTACTTTATTTAATATTTAATTTAATTTAATATTATTATAAAGTAAATCTTTTACTATATAGATATTATAATAATAATAAAAATATTATTATCTACTATATATAAGTCTTTAAAAAATATAGAATTTAATATATTTAAAAGAAGATATCGTAGATAGAAGAGCTTTTTAGCATTTAAATAAATATAATATATTCTTTTAATTATACCCCTACGCCTCTAATATAAACTTTATTTAAATATATCTTATTTATTCTTTTTTTAGATATATTATATTAATAGATCGATATAAAAGAGATCTTATATCTATTTTTATTATTAATATTATTAATTTAATTAAAAGAAAGCTATTAGCTTAATCTAGCGTTTATATATTATACGAGTAAAGGTTTATAAATTAAATTCATAATCATTTTTTTGATTAGGGCTATCGAGTAAATAGATAAGCGATCTTTAATAAGTAAACTTTAGTAAGCGATATTTGAATTCCTTACGATTTAATAATTATAAGACTAAATCTAATAGTTTTTTTTTTATTTAAAAGCCCACATTTTATTCTATAATTTAAAAAAAAAATCTCAAAATTTTAATAGAAAACAAAAAAGTTATTCTAAAATCAAATAATGTGTATCTGTTTTGTGATCAGCGCTGTCCGGCTGTCGAGCGAACTTTGGTGAGCGATATTTGAATTCCTTACGCTTTAATAATTATAAGACTAAATTTAAGAATTCTTTCTCTATCTGAAAGCCCATATTTCGTTCTATAATTTAAAGAAAAAATCTTAAAATTTTAATAGAAAATAAAAAAGTTATTCTAAAATTAAATAATGTATATTTATTTTATAATCAGAGCTGTTCGACTATCGAGCGAACTTTGGTAAGCGATATTTAATAAGCGATATTTGAATTTCTTGCGCTTTAATAATTATAAGACTAAATTTAAGAATTCTTTTTTTATCTAAAAGCCTATATTTCGTTCTATAATTTAAAGAAAAAATCTTAAAATTTTAATAGAAGATAAAAAAGTTATTCTAAAATCAAATAATATATATCTATTTTTTTATTAGAACTATTCGACTATCTTTTAATAGTTACGAATACTAATTTATTTACTTATAATAACTTAGTCGATCTAGCTAAAACGCGTAATAATCTTAAATTTATAATTAATTATATATATAAATTTAAGATTTTCTAACTTAGCTCTATCTTATTCTTTTATATATATTAATTAATTATATAAATTAAATTATTATTATTATTAAATATTACGCTATATTAATTTAAAAGATAAATAAATAAATATTTAAGTAAAAAATTATAATTATATAATTTAAAGTTAAAAATTCTCTAATAAACTTTTATAGAGTCTATTTATTATATATTTTAATATTTCTTAAATCTTATTTATCTAATCTAGCTCTATATTATTCTAATTTATATTATTTTTATACTCTATTTAAAGACTAGCTTAATCGCTACTTTTATAAATATATTTAAAAATATATTTATAAACTTTAATATTAATATAGATCTTTATATTAATATAAGCGTTATACTTAATTAATAAATAAAGATTATAAAATATTATCTAATAATTCTATTTAAATTAATTATTTAATATATTAATAAATCTACGTTAATAATATATAGAGTATTTAAAATCTAATTTAAAGACGATATAATCGCTAAAGTTCTTCGAAAATTACTTATTATATATATTTTTATTTAAATTCTAATAAAATAAGATAATATCTATTCTATTAATAATATATTAACTATAATTTTTATAAAATATATATCTAATAACGATTATATAGAGATTAAGAAATAGATTTTAATTAGAGATCTTAATATTAATAGCGATATCTATCTTAGCGACGCTAAAGAATAAATCTTTAGAATATAATATAATAAGAATATAGATATATAATAAATCTTATTTTTAAAATTCTATAATATAGATATAAGCGGGAACTCGATTTATTACTCGTAAAGTTAGTTAGAATTAAGACTAATTAATATTTTAATTAACTATTCTTCGTCTTTATAGTATATTATAGAGCTAATCGATAAGAATTACGACGTATAGAGAACTAAATTATATTAAAAGTATTTTTAATTTTTTTTATCTATATTAATCGTCTAATTAATATATTATCTAAAAAGTTATCTTATAAAATAGAAAAAAGAAGAGTTACTATATTATAATAGAGGGTAAAAAGAATAAAAATATATCTAATATCTTTTTCTTTAGAAGATTATTTATAAAGATCTTTAGCTTTAATCTAAATACTCTAATAATTAAATTAAATCGATTAATAACGTATTCGCTAAATAGAAGATTTTCGATAATTTTAATTTATTTTAGATTATAGATAAAAGTTATAAAGAGATTTAGTCGATTAAACTTAGTAAATGAAACAATAATATTTTAATAAAGTTATTTTATAAATTATAAATCTTCTTAATAGAAGAAAGAGAGAATAATATATTATTTACTAATTTAATTATTTATAATAACTTTATTAATATAAATATTAATATCGATATAAATATTAATAATTACTTAATAGATATTAGCTTAAATAATCTTCTAATTTATCTTTAATTAATAAAATTTATTATTTTTAATAGCTATATAGATATTATAGATAAAATACTATAGTAATTTATTATAATAAAAAAGGCGATTAAACTTACTAGAATAACTCTATATTATATATCTATAAAAAATTAGTAATTAATAGAATAGAAGAAATAGATAATATAGATTTATAATATAAGATAAGCGTTATTTATATAGAGTTATTTTAATTAATAATTTCTCTAACTTATAAAATAGCTTCGTTATTTCTACTTTATTAAATAAAAAGACTCTTATCTAATATAATATCTATATTAAATATATTATTATACTATAACTATTTATTAAATAAAAAGATAAGAGAATAATATAGAAGTATATAGATTAAATATTAAATTACTAATATAAAATACTAAATCTTTTATTACTTTAAATCTTTATTAATATATTTCTAATCTTAGATATATCTAATAAATTATTAATATTATCTTTCTAGATAATAGCGATTTTATCTAAAATAAAATAATTATAGATATATAGATTATAATATTATAAATTCTAATAAAATAACTTATAGTCTTATATATTTAAATCGATCTCTAATCTTTTAGATATTAATTTAAGAATATTAATATAAAGATTAATATTTTTAAAAACTATAATTATTTTATAATAAAGCGTCTAATTAATATAATTATAATAATTATATCTAATAAAGTTAATATAAAAAACGCGATTAAAAGAAAATTATATTATATTATAGATTAATCTTAAATACTATTTATTATATAGATTTAATTAAAAATTCATTTCTTACTCTTTAAAATTATTAGAGTAGATATATAAATAGTAATCGCTTTCTAAATTTCATATATATATAAAACAATTAAATAATTAATAGTAATTTACTATAAGACTATAGAGATTATATTATTATATTAAACGCTATAACGACGAAATAATCTTTATAATTATTAATAAAATTTAAAATCTCTAATATTAAAGAATAAAGGATTTAATTAATAATATACTCGCTGAAATTAATTAAATTATTTATACTCGTTTTAATACTCTTATAATTTTCTTCTTTATCGTTTACTTCTTAATTAATATTTATTCTAAATATATTAACTTTAATCTTTTCGCTATTATAGTATTATTTAACTATCTTATTTTTTTATAATATTATATCGTAATAATTATAAATCTAATTTATAGAATTTAAATTATATTATATAAATAATACGCGATATAGTTTATAAATCTTATTAAAAATTAAGTAGAATCTAAATAAGAGTTAAAAGATAGATTAAAAGAATATAAACTATCGAAAAAATTATTATTAAAGAAGTTTACTAATAAGTCTTATAATAGAGAATTTTCTATAGTATCTTTCTCTTATTTAAAAGCTTTTTCTTAATGATATTTAGAATCTAATACGGATTAAGAGATTTCAAAATAAAGTAATAAAGAACGAGTAAGAATAAAAAACGCGTTTTAGAAGATAGTATTACTAAGTTAGAAGATATTATTATTAATTTAAAAGAAGTATATAGAAAAAGATAGTAACTATAAATTCGTTTAAACTCTTTTTAAAAGTCTTTTAATACGTTTATAAGTAGTAGTAAATAGCTATTAAGCTCGCTTATAGTCTTAATTATTAGTAATAATAAATTTATTAAGAGATAGCTTAAAGACGTTAATAGAGACTCTAAGAGATAAATAAAAAAGATATATATATCTTAAATATTAAGTAACCTTTAGACGAGGGGTATTAAAGACGATTATATTTATATTAATAAAATTAATAGAATTAATAGAGTAATAAAAGAATAATAATTATATAAATAGATAGAAGAATTATTATTCGATCTTAAACGCGTTTAATATAATTATAATATTTAAATATTAATTAAATTTATTAATAGTAGATTAAACTTTATTATTTTTATATCGTTAGAAAGCGTAGATTAAGTTTTATAATTTACGAAATTATAAAGTAATAATATTCTTAAAAAGATAATTATTTTAGAGTATAAGACTTCTATATATAGATTTTTAATAAGAGAGCTCGAGAGAGTTATCGAATTAATTTAGTCGATCTAGATAAAAAGCGTAGAGAACTTAAATTTATAATTAACTATATATATAAATTTAAGATTTTTTAAATTAGTCTTATCTTATTCTTTTATTTATATTAATTTTCTTTTTTTAATTATTTTAAATAGAATTAATTAATATTATTAAAATAATATACTTTTTTTTAAAGTAAATAAATAATATTTTTATATATAAAGAGATATTATAGATTATCTTTTAATTAAAATTTAATAAATTTTCAAAAATTAATAGAATATTAAGCTAGTTTTTATAAATAATAATAAAAAAAAAAATTTAAAATTTTTTAATTTTTTAAATCTATTTAAAAAAAAGATATTATTTTTAAAAATTTAAGAAAATTAATATAATAATATTAAAAAAGTCGAAGAAAGATAATTATATAGAATTTAAATTATATAAATTAATAATTCTATTAAATATATTAGAGAAAGCGCTTAAGACGATAATAATTAAATATTAAAACGACTATATAAAGAATAATAATCTTCTCTTTTTAAAATAAAAAAAAATGGAAAAAAAATTATAAAAATAGTATTAGAAATAATAGTTAAAGTTATATATATAATCTAGAATTATAATAGAGATAATATTATTAATCTTTTATTTCTTAATATTATAAAAGTTTTTAATATTATCTCTTATTAAAGATTACTTTATAATTTTAAAAAAAAAGAAATTTCGAATTTATTAATAAGATAGATCGAGAGTTTTTTAAAAGATAAAATTATATTTATTATATTAAAAAGAAGAATTATCTGTTATTACTAGAAAACGCAGTTTACTAGAAAATGCAGTTTTTTTAAATTCGATAAATCCGGCGCAATATCAAAATGCCTACTTCCCACTAAAATATGGCCTGGCCCACCCTAACGCATTAAAATCTATATTCTAAAGAGTACAAATTGTAGGGTGCATTCTATAGTGTAGTTCAGAATTTAAATAACATGGATTGGCCTATTATTAGCTGAGCAATGGTCAATGGAAGGATTTGGAACCATCTACCATGATTGCAGCCCACTCTTCAACCAGTAGCAATGACTCCACAGTAATCACAGGAGCTTCATACTCATAGGCATCGTGATTGATATGTACTACTATCTGTCATTCGAGTTTAAGGCCAAGCGGTCAATGGGGTGGTAGATCAGCTAGGGACGAAAAAGCTCGCTTAGCTGCTAGCGAGTAAGTATTATATTTGGCACTGATGCCCACTCCACAGTGGCCAGGCCTGCTTGCCATGGTGAATTTGACTTGTAGAAGTAGCTCTGTGCCTGTGTAGACCGTAAGGTGTGTATCATTATTGTGCCCAATTACCATAGAATTTTGGTGAGAAGTAGGCATTTTGGTGTTGCGCCGGATTTATCGGATTTAAAAAAACTGCATTTCCTAGTAAACTGCGTTTCCTAGTAATAACAGGTAGCGCGATAAAGTTCGCGAAAATAAATATCTTATAAAAATCTTTAATTTTATTAATTTTATTTCTATTCTTTAATATACTATTTATTAAAAGATATTTTAAAATTAAACTTTAACTATAGATTAGAGATTTTATAAATAATATTTATTTATTAATATATAAGAAATTAATTAAAGAAAATTATAAAATTTTTAAATAAGTTTATAAGATTTATTTTAAATAGATAATAATATTAGAATTAGTATAGAGATATATTATATAAATAAGATAGAATAGAATAATAAGACTATCGAATTATATATATAAAAAGAAGATATAATATAATAGAAAATGTTTTCGCTAAGACTCGCTAGTTATAGAACTAAGTAATATATTAAGAATACGCTCGTAATAGTACTTCTCTTTCTTAAAGAGCTATAATTTCTATAGCTAATAGATCTAAGATATAAATCTATTACTTATCTTATATTTTTAAATATCTATAATTTATATAGGCCTTAGCTAGAGATAATTAAGATCTCGAAGATATAACTATATCTTATCTACGTATCGATAAGATTCTCTAAGTTTTTCTCTCGTTTAATTTATCTATTATAGATCTTCGAAAGAATTAAATAATTTTATCGTATATATTTATATTATACTCGCTAAAAATTTATAAAAATAAAGAATTTTTAATATTAGTATATTAGATTAAATTAGTATCTTTTTTTAATATCGACGATAATAGTAATATCGCGTCTTGAAGTTTTCGCTAGTATATCGTTAATAGTACTTTATTATAATATTAAGAGCTCTTAATTTAATAAAGATTTATAAAGAATTAAATAAATAGTAATTAAAAGAAGAGTTTACTATATAGTAGCTATCTAATTTTATATTTATAATAAAGAAAAAATTAATAAGATAATACGATTTAATTAATTAAGATCTTTCGAATCGAATTAAATTATAAGCGCTAAATCTCTAAATTAATATTAAATAATTTCGATATAAGTTTCTTTATAGAGTGCTATATAGTCGATATCGATTAAGACTATTAATAACGATAGTAAGATCTATAGATAATATATTATAATTCGAAAGATCTTTAGATATATAATAATAAGAGGAGTCTACTTAATAAGTTTAATATAAAGCTATTAGTAAGTAATATAGATCTAAGAAATCGATTTTCGAATATAAAAAAATAAGACTATTCTAAAAATATTAAACGATTTTAATTCGTTTAAAAATACGATGTTCGAGAATTTATCGATATCTATATTAATTTCAACTATATTTATAGAGCTACTACGTCTTTAACTATATTTATCTACTACGTTCTTAACTATATTCGCCTATTACGTTTTTAACTATATTCGCCTACTACGTTCTTAATTATATTCGCTTACTATATTCTTATAATCTATATTTCTTATTTATAAATCTAATATATTCGTATAGCTATATCTATTACCTATTTTTCTCTAGATTAAAATAAGAAATAATAGTATATTTACCGCGTAATTTAACTATCTCTTCGAGTCTCGCTTTAATATATTATTTAGTAAATACTCTTATCTTCTTTTCGATAAGTATTTATATCTATATCTCTACTCTAACTTAATAATAATAGTCTAATATTATTAGATATTTCTTTATATCTAATAGTAATATAAGCTTATATAATTCTTTATATCTATTAAGAATATTTTAAAAATACTTTATAACTCTAATCTTTAAGTTATATATTAAATTCTTCTTCGTAAGAATATATAATAGATCGCTAAAATATCTTATAAATTTTATATAGAACTTTAAAAATAGTTATTTATTCTATTTTAGTATATAAAAAGCTTTATCGTTTATTCGTTAAGTATTATATAATAAATCTTTATAAAGATTACTTAGCTAATTTAGAAGTTCGTTAATAAAGATATATAAATTTGAAATAGTTTTTCGATAACGAGGTAGCATATACTTAATAGTCTTTTTATTAAGATATATTATAATATATATAATTTAAAAGATGTTAATTAAATAGTAATCTTTATTAATAATAAGCTTATTTATAATCTTTAGCTTTTAATTCTCGAATTTAAATCTATTAATATTATTAAAGATAGATAAATCTAATAATCTTAAGCTAAGTAATTATCTAACTATCTATTATAGCGAGATTAATCGATATCGATTTACTTTAAATATCTTAAAATCTTATAATTTAAGTAAAGATGAGGATAAGGGTGAAAGAATAGAGATGATAGTAGAGTTTTAACCCTACGTCTCCTCTCGCTATTCTAGTATCTTCTCTTAATTAATATAAAATTACTAATAAAGATTCTTAGTAGATAGAGAGCGCTATATATATAGTATATAAAGTTATAGCGAATATAAAGGCGAATATCTCGTATATAGATCTTTATATATATAAAAAGACTAGCTATAATATATAGAAGATCGTAGTTTAAAGAAGAAGAAAGTATTCTTATAATAATAATATAAAAAATAATATCTTAATATTAATATAGATAAATTTAAGAAATTTATAATATATTAAATATAGATAAAAATAAAGCGGAGAAGATAGGCGTAAAAATAGCGATTTTAACTAGGTTTCTCCGTTGAGAGTTATTATAAATATCAATAGAATAGAGAGATCTCTAGAACTTCGATACTATAAAAGTGTATACGAGTTAAGAAAGATAGTAAATCTCTATATTAAGTATTAATATTTAGCTATAACTCTTAAAATACTTATTTCTTAATTAATAAAGTTATCGTAAAGATTATAAGTATTCTAAATAATATTCTTTCGAATAATAGAAAGTCTATCGAGGGTTTATTAGTCGGTGATAGATTTTTTACGAAGAACGAAGTAGAGAAGAATTTTTTATATTTGATATAGGGAACTTATTTTTTAATAGATTAGACTATTATTAATAATATAGATTATTTAATATAGATTCTTTCGAATAATATAGATATCTAATAATTTAAATATGTGATAAGAGTTCTATATAGTAGAAATACCCAGCGTTTTCTTTATTAAACTCGGTCGCTTACTTCGAGTAGAAAGTGAAAAATACTCGTTAGTTCTCTTCGTCGAGGGGTATATAAAGAAGCTTTATTATAATATTAGAATTAATATAGAGATATATTATATAAATAAGATAGAATAGAATAATAAGACTATCGAATTATATATATAAGAAGAAGATATAATATAATAGAGAATATCTTCGCTAAGGCTCGCTAGTTATAGAGCTAAGTAATATATTAAGAATACGCTCGTAATAAATAATATATAAAGTAACTTTCGCTTTTATAAAGTATAAATTAATATATTTTATTTATAATTTAAAAAAAATTAATATAAAAATTATTATTAACTTAAAAATTATAACTATAAAATTTAAAAAGAATATTTAAATTTTAAATTTTTATATTAATAAAAATTTTAAATAAAATTTTAAAATTAAAGTAAAGATAATCTTATAATATAAAATATTACTTATAATTATTATATTTATTTAAGAAATTATATTTAATAAGATAAAATAGATATATAGCGTTATAATAAGATTAATAATAATTTATATAATAGCGATATAATATATATTAAAAAAATTAAAAAAGCTTAAAATATATATATAAGATATTTGAAAATAATTTAGAATAGCTATTTTAGAAGAGTTATAGAAGCGTATAGAGTAATTAATATATATATTTTAAAAATAAAAATAAAGATCTTTTTAATATAAATTATATTAGATAAAATAATCTTTAAAAGCTAGATTATAAAAGAAATATATTTAATAATTAAAAAAAAATTATATTAGAAGAAAGATAAGAGAGAAAACTAAATAAAAATATAAGATAAAAGAGATTTTAGCGAAAAAAAAGAAATTCTAAATTCTAAAAATTATAAAACTCGCTAATTAAAATATTATAATGAATCTAAATTAAATTTAATATATTTAAAAAATATAAAAATTAATAAAAGATTAGAGAAGTAGAGAATAAATATTATATTAAAATTATTATTAATTAAAGATTTTTAAATAAATAAGAATATTAATATAATAGAGAGAATTAAAACTAGATTAAAGATTTCTTTATTATATCTAATTAAAATTAAAAGTTTAATCTTTATATAAATATATATATAAAAGATTAAACTTATATACTTTCTTTATATAAATAAAATATTAAATATTATTTTAAATAACTGTATTCATAATTAAATATTCTATTTAAAATAAATAAAATAAAAATCTTAAGAAGAGAGATTAAAATTAGTAATATACTAGTTATATTAATATCTTTAAAAGAAATAAAGATAATCGCTAGATAAATTATTAAGATAAACTTTTTAAATTAATACTTACTTATTAATATATAGTTATATAAATTAACTCTTTAAAGATAAATAAAATAAACTATTAAATTAAAAACTTAATAAAGAAATTAAAAAGTTTAAGATATAAATATAATAGAAGAATTAAAATATATTATAAAAATAGTAAAAGAAAATAAAATAAAAGTTTTAATTCTAATCTAAAGAGATTAGATAAGATTTCTCTTATAAATATATATACTATCTATATAATAGTCTATAATTACTCTTTATAATTCGAGTAGAAGTATATATAAATAATAAAATAATTAATAGATTATTATTAATATATATAAAAGAATAAGATAGAGTTAAGTTTAAAAATCTTAAATTTATATATATAACTAATTATAAATTTAAGATTATTACGCTCTTTAATTAGATCGATTAAATTATCGCTAATAAATAAATTAATATTCGTAACTATTTAAAAAATAGATATACGTTATTAATATATAAAATAACTTTTTTATTTTTTATTAAAACTTTAAGATTTCTTTTTAAATTATAGAATAAAATATAAGCTTTTAAATAAAAAAAGAATTTTTAAATTTAGTCTTATAATTATTAAAGCGTAAGAAATTTAAATATCGCTTATCAAAGTTCGCTTATTAAAGATCGCTCATCTATTTACTCGATAGCTTTAATTTAAAAAAAATTTATAAGTCTAATTTATAGACCTTTACTTATATATTAATAATAGATTATATATTTTAAATATTTCTAAATTACGAATTAAAATTATTAGAGATATTTATAATTCTCTACTCGAAGATTATATTAATAGATTATTAATCTATAATAAATTAAATAGATATTACTATTAATTAAGAATAATAAATTTTATTACTCGCTATATTAAAAGCTACTATATCTATAAAAAATCTAAAACTTATAAAAAAAATAAGTAAGATCTATTTAAATTTATTTTTATTTTTAAATAATACTAATAAGATATTTTTATTAACTTTATTATATTATTATCTATTTATCTTAAATATAAATATTTCTATTAATATATTATAATAATTATAAATAAGCTTAATAAGAAGAAGAAATTAATTTTTTTAAATTTCTTAAAAGTAAAGATAGTAGTTTAAATCTTTATCGAATTTATATAATAAGAAGAAGAGTATTTATTTATTATTATTTTAAATCGAGATATTTAATTTATAATTTATTTTTAGAAAAGATTATATAAAAGAATTAGAATTAAATTTAAACTCTTTATTATATTATATTTTAAAATTAATAAATAAATAGAGAATACTAACGCTATTTTAAAATAATATCTTAAAGTTTATATTAATTATAATTAAGATAATTAAGTAAATTTATTATTAATAGTAAAGTTCGAAATTAATTTCGATAAGAACGTCTTATCGAATATATTATTCTTACTTCTTATTAAAGAATATATTCTCTATTTAAAAATAGATTTTTTTTTCTTTTAAGATTAATTCGCTAGTTAAAAAGTAAAAAGAGATATTAAATTAATTAATAGATTTATTAAGAAGATAGATAATATAAGAAAGTATTTAAAAAATTAGTTTAAAAAATTATAAAAATTATAAAAAGAATAAGCTAATTATTATCGACTTTTAATATTTAATTTTAAAGTCGAAGATATAATTATACTTAATAGAAGAAATATTAAATTTATACGTCTTAATAGATTACTAGATTATAAGAATTTTAAATTATTTAAAATTACTAAAGCTTTAAATAATTTCGTCTATAAATTAAAACTCTCGATTTCTATAAATAATATTTATTTAATCTTTTATTTATAACTATTATATCTTAATAATAATAACTCTCTATTAAAATAAAATAAATTTTTATTATTATCTATCGATATTAATAAATAAATTTAAATTTAAAATATTAAAGAAATAATTAAATTTAAAATAAATAAATGAATAAATAATCTCTTAACTAATAAGAGAGAATATTTAATATATAAAAGTAGATATAAAGAATTTAAAAGCGAGGAAAATCTTTTCTAATAACTATTTATAAATATAATAAAATATTCGAATCTAATAGTAGACTTTTATTATTATTATCTCGAGGTTATTAACTCTTACTTATTATTTAAAAGATCTTTAAAATAATCTTCTTTATTAACGCTATTAATCTATAGTAACTATATTAACTTATAAAAAAATCTTAAATTTATAAAAAAATACTAAGTTAACGTATTTAAGAATATTACTTTATATATATCTAGATATACTTTTTATAAAATCGATATCTACTATATAGTAATCGTCGCTAGAGTTTTAAATTAAAGAGTAAGAATAATATTACGATTTTAATTATATTATCTATATTATAGCCTAATTAAACTTAGCGTATAAAGATCTTTTAATCTTTCTATTTTACTATAAAATTTATACTTATAATTATTCTATATAAATAATATTCTCTTTATACTATAATAAAGAGTTATTATATATATTATTAAGTTTTTAATAGTATTTTATATAATTATATTTAAATAATAATTCGCTTTATAATTAATAGATTAAACTTTATAATTTTTATATCGTTAGAAAGTATAAAGCGAGCTTTATAATTTAAGAAATTATTAAGTAATTACATCTAGCGTAAGTTAAAGACTTTTATATATAGATTTTTAATAAGAAGATATAAAAGAGCTAGCGAGCTAACTTAAATAATTTAATTAAAACTCGTAATAGACTTAAATCTATAATTAGCTATATATATAAAATAAAGATTTTTTAACTTAGCTCTATCTTATTTTATTATACGAGTAAAGATTTATAAATTAAATTCATAAAATTTTTTTTAATTAGAGCTGTCGAGTAAATTTGATAAGCGATCTTTAATAAGCGATATTTGAATTTCTTACCTTTAAAGTATTATAAGATTAAATTTTAAGATTTTTTCATATTTAAAAAGCGTAAATTACGGTCTATAATTTGAAAAAATAATTCTTAAATTTTAATAAAAAATAGTAAAGTTATTAAAAGATTAAAAGTAGAAAGAAAGATTTTAATAACTGCGAACGCTAATTTATTTATCTATAATATTTAATTAAAAAGCGTAGCGGATCTAAATTTATAATTAACTATATGTATAAATTCAAGGTTTTTTAGCTTAGCTCTATTTTATTCTATTATATATATTAATATATTAATTAATAACGTTAATAACGTTATACTATTAAAGAAGAGATAAAAGATATTAAAGAAGCGTCTATTTTTACTAGTATACTGCCATAATCCGCTCGTAAACGAAAGCCAGCAGGGCGATAATAGAGGAAAGGCGGTTATAGTTGCTTCTGGTTCTGGATAGGGGTTTACAGAATGGTCGTTCCTAGAATGTAATTGGCTAACATGATTTGCCAAGGAGTCTAGCATGAGCGCCGCCGGATGCATACCTTACTTTTACAAAGCTCAGAGCGCGATGGCGGAGACGGACAGGTATATCAGCGGGCACTGGATAAAGAAAGGAAACTTTAGGCCTTCAGTCATATAGCACTTTTCCGTCGTGACTATGGCCTCTACGTTTAATTTACAGAAACCAGACGTGTATTTTAAGAATATCTCTGCTCTAGTAAGGATCGATCACACCTTGAAACAGCCAGGAGGTCTCAATGATCTCTTGTCTAGCCTAGAGGTGTTTATCGAATTGAACAGTTCGCTGGTCGATTCAACAATCCTATTCGCATGAGTCGACTTTCGTGAACCGTATTCCCGAACTCGTACTAGAGCACCCATCCAGCTTTTATTCTTCGATGCTTAAGAAGAGAAAGGCTGATAAGAGAGTGCAAGCTGTAGGCTCAGTAATCAAATGACAGGACTGGGGACGTGTTACGGAGACTGAAGTTGCCAAGTCGCTGAAACTATGCCTCGGCATCTCTAATAGCTAAAATTTTCCACTCAAGCAATATACTACGCAGCTTCTACTTTGCTTTGCCATTCGTTGCAGAGCCATTGCTTTGCCCCTGTGACTTCCGGTATCTTTCCACCTCCTTTTCGACTGCGCTGTCCACCCGTGATTTCAACTCGGGCCGATAACCAATAGAAAACAAGACCTCCATCCAGACGAAGAACGGCGCTAAGAACAAAGCCTGAACCAGGTTATCTAGTAATGCGGGTGCCCTTCCTTCGAATACGCCATGACCGAGAAATTGAGTGACCCAACTTGAGACAAAGATGCCCACCGCCCAATAGTTTGCTGTCGCACCGTAGGTAGTGGTCAGGTAGTCTGAGTATGCAGTTCCCGCTAGCAAAAGAGGTGCTAAAAGGCCTCCAGCCACAGGCTCCATCAGAATATAGAGTATTGCGTATATCAAGGTAGCAATAGTCCCCAGATTGGGAGGAAGGTTCGGTATAACAAGCCATCTTGGCATAGGCACCAGCGAGGGTGTATTGGTGCCCTGATTTTTTTGAGTATATTCTCAAAGAATGAATGGCTGAGATCTCATACGAGTAGAAAAGACGTCATCAAGATCATCGGCACACAGACTATGTGGATGGCTTTGTTGGCCTTGAGAAGGAAGTGGTCAGGGAGATTTCGATCCCGTTCAACTCGGTTCGGGGGCTGCTCTTACAGTAGTGTGGTGATACGAGCCATACTGGTGTAGTGTCAGCATCGGAGTAGCCATGCGCTTTCTCAGCGTGGACTTACGAACAAAAGCTGTTTTTCAAGGTTGAGAGACATGTTGAAGTCTACAGAAAGGAATGGTAGGATACGTGAGCTAGGAAGTGGTTCGTAGAATCATGACCTTGCAGGAGGGTGAGCACTTCGCAAAACGAATGCGTGATGGTTGATGCTTGAGCCTGAAATGCTGTTATTGCAGAAAGAGCTAGAGGCTTGGCGCGATTTCTGGATCTCCTCTTCTAAAAGCGTTGCCAACCACGAACCTCACTCCGAGGATCCACATCTCATCCCATTCCTTCTTTCGCCTCGGTCAATTGCATTGGCAATTTGTCCCTTATTTTCTTTGCTGTTTTTAAACTCCACTCAAGATGATTAGGAATGCTTTGAGGCAGAGCGCCCGTACGGTCGGGGCAGTCTCTGTCCCTAGTAGACTCGCCTTGGTAAGCTACAAACAAATTCTTACTCTTGTGCTAGCGACTCGGCAATATGTGATACGATCCCTGAGGGTGCCATTGCCCTCTTATCAAGCTATACAATTGTTTTAGCTGCTCGATGGCCCCCACTAGCAGCAGAAAACTGATCACATCGTTGGACACAGAACCGATGCACAGCTCCAGCAGCGCTCAATGCAGCGTCAAGACAAGCCCGAAGCTATGCTTCAGAGGCAAAAGCCTCGCCGACAGAGGTCTCTTCGATCTTAGAGCAGAGAATCAGAGGTGTTCAGGAGGAAGCCGGCCTTGCCGAAACTGGTCGTGTCTTGTCCGTTGGGTACGTGACATTTCTGAGATCAAGATGCTAGAACGAAGTGGCTGAAACTGACCGACTTGCACTTAAGTGACGGTATTGCCCGGGTTCATGGAATGAACAATGTCCAGGCCGAAGAACTGGTCGAGTAAGTCTAAGACTCTAGGGCAGTGATATAGATACTCACTCCCAGATAGATTCGCTTCAGGGGTCAAGGGCATGTGCATGAACCTCGAAGCTGGTCAAGTTGGTGTCGTGCTCTTCGGTTCGGATCGTCTCGTGAAGGAAGGCGAAACCGTCAAGCGTACCGGAGAAATTGTTTGTGCCACTACCTTCCTCCACAAATCCTTGTCTTACAGCTCCCTAGGTCGATGTACCCGTCGGCCCCGCGCTCCTTGGTCGCGTTGTGGATGCGCTGGGTAACCCTATTGATGGCAAGGGCCCAATCAAAACGACGGAGAGATACCGAGCTCAACTTAAGGCACCTGGTATTCTACCTCGTCACTCTGTCAACCAACCAGTCCAAACTGGTCTCAAGTCTATCGATGCTATGGTGCCGATTGGTCGTGGACAGCGTGAGCTTATCATTGGAGATCGCCAGACTGGAAAGACTGCGGTTGCCCTCGACGCCATGTTGAACCAGAGACGCTGGAACAATACCGATGACGAAGCCAAGAAGCTCTACTGCGTGTACGTTGCTGTGGGCCAAAAACGATCTACCGTGGCGCAGCTGGTTAAGACTCTCGAGGAGAATGACGCGATGAAGTACTCCATTATTGTGGCCGCGACAGCTTCTGAAGCTGCTCCTCTGCAGTACATCGCGCCCTTCTCAGGATGTGCAATGGGCGAGTGGTTCCGTGATAACGGCAGGCATGCGGTCATTGTCTATGATGATTTGACCAAGCAAGCCGTCGCTTACCGCCAAATGTCCCTATTGCTCCGTCGACCACCAGGGCGTGAGGCCTACCCTGGAGAGTAAGTAGCTTGCACTTAAAATTTCTTCAGCGTCGTCCTTTGCTGACTGCTGCTCAGCGTCTTCTATCTGCACTCGCGTCTGCTCGAACGTGCCGCCAAGCTCAACGACAAGCACGGTGGTGGCTCCCTGACTGCGCTGCCTATCATCGAGACACAAGGTGGTGATGTGTCTGCTTACATCCCTACGAATGTCATTTCCATCACAGACGGCCAGATCTTTTTGGAAGCCGAGCTTTTCTACAAGGGTGTCCGTCCTGCCATCAACGTCGGTCTTTCAGTCTCCCGTGTCGGTTCCGCAGCTCAGTTGAAGGCAATGAAACAAGTCGCTGGGTCCCTTAAACTCTTCTTGGCACAATATCGTGAGGTTGCCGCCTTCGCCCAATTCGGTTCCGATCTTGATGCCGCCACAAAGCAAACACTGAACCGTGGTGAGCGTCTGACCGAGCTGCTGAAGCAGAAGCAGTATCAACCAATGGCCGTCAATGAGATGGTTCCTCTTATCTACGCAGGAGTCAACGGGCATCTCGACAATGTTCCCGTCGCCAAGATTCTTCAATGGGAGGCAGACTTCCTATCGCACCTGAGAAACAACGAGTCCGATCTCCTTGCATCGATCGATAAAGAGGGTCAGGTCACCAAGGAAATAGATGGCAAATTGAAGGATGTTGTGCAGTCGTTTACTAAGAGCTTTACCTGAGAGGAAGTTCAAAGTATGAAACCCTTCAATCATATTGCAGACAGGCGCTGATGGCATCCAAGTTGTAACATACACAGCAGACCCTCTTGCCTCATGTTATCAAACCTTCTGTACGCTGAGGATAGTAAGAGCTGCATCTATGCTTTACACGCTGTGTCAAAGCGTTTTTTTCCTACTATTCGCAAGATGGGAAGCTACACTGGTATTGGTGACTGTCTGTATTTAGAAGCAAGATTCGGTCTGTTCAATCTAGCCATTGTAGTCTTTCTGTGAGAGAGTTTCGTAGTCAGCCTTACGAGAAAGTAGCCGGCTCGGTCGGCGTTAAGGTTCTGCTTCGATCTCTGAACTTGATGAAGAGCTGAAGCGCCAATGAGTCATTCACCATCGCTGGTAATGGTAACGCATACCTTCCAGATACATCCTAACATTGAGGCCAAGGCTCTGAATAGACTAGCAGCTTTTGTCGGCTTTAGTGATTGGCCAGGGGAGCCTAGGATTCGACTCCTACATTACTCCACCACGGAGCATCAATACCTCAAAACCATCTCTATCCAAGCCAAGAGGTCTCGGCGCACGGTGTGCGCCTGTGTTTAAGACAGAATAAGGCTCTATCAGTCGCCTGTCATTTTGCCATCCAAGAAGAGAACACGTCGCGAGCGTGTATTTGCAGAAACTTGGAAAGCGGACGACAACACTTGCGCCGCAGAGATTTTGAAGACGTTGACTGTGTTTAGGCAGAAGGACGTATGAATTTCGGATTTGCTTGGGTGCCACCCCCTGGGCCTCCAGCGCAAAACGATCAACAGACGCTTCGACTATCCCCACAAGACTCGACCACCCCAAAGATGACTCCAACCCCTCCATCAACGACGACTACGAGCAGTGGTCAGTTTTCTCCCGATGGACAATACCGAGTGGTGAGGAAGAGAAACAGAGTACCATTGTCCTGCGCTCCTTGCAGAAACAGAAAGTGAGGTCCCAGATTCCACGTACTGATAACGCGTCTACTAAGATAGCTGGCATTGTTTAGAAGAAAGGGAGCTGATGCTGACTTCCTTAGGCTCAAGTGCAACAGATCTCAACCATGCGAAAACTGTGTCAAGCGTGGAGATGCCATGTCTTGCTCTTATGCTGCACCAGGAAGTCGCAAGAAGCAATCTGCATCTTCGCAATCTAGCAACTCTCCAGATGACATGCAGAATCGTATTGACCGCCTCGAGGGTCTGGTACTCTCTTTGATGACGAACGGCTCTCAATCTGCAGGTCCAGCGGCAGCCCAACGAGCGTTATCCCTGAACTCTACCTCAGGATCCATGGAGTATCCGCAGGATGTGGACGTAGATGTTGATGGAGAATACGAGGACAACGGCGTTGTCAGAGGATCAGGAGAGGACGAGAGTGAGACTGATCAAGTCGTCCAATCGCTTGGAGTCATGAAGGTCGACAACAACAAGTCTATGTATTATGGGGAAGCTCATTGGGCTGCTATCTTGCACGATATCAAGGAGGTCAAGAACTATTTTTCAGAGCACAAGAAGCAGTGGGAAGACCAAATGGTCAAGGTGCAAGAAGCCAAGAACCGTGTTGACTCAGCGCCGCAAGGCCCGACTTTCTTGTTTGGAGGATCAAAACCACCACCTTACTCGGATTTACTCGCGCAGTTACCAAAACGAACCGTGACAGATAAGCTCGTCTCCCGGTACTTCAACTCGTATGATCCAGCAGTCCATATCCTGCATCCTCCGTCATGGCAGAGGAATTACGAAAAACATTGGGAGAATCCCCATAAGAGTGGGGCGGCATGGCTCGGACAAATTTTCGCTATCATGTGTTTGGCAATGCATTCGTACTTTCGAATGGATGATGAGCCCCCTGAGTTCCGGGGCAAGTCTCTTGCTTTGGCTGCAAATTATCGAGCTCTTACCGGACAGTGTCTTTTGCTTGCCGACTTCACCAAGCCTGTCAATCACATGATCGAGACTTTGGTGCTCCACCTACATTGCGAATATGCTCGGAATCGTGATGCTGAGGTTGGAACGTGGGTATTAGTAGGCATGATAGTCCGGCTAGCTATGCGTATGGGCTATCACCGAGACCCAAAATACTTTCCCAACATCACACCGTTCCAAGGGGAATTGCGAAGACGAGTGTGGACATTCGTGCGACAATCAGATCTTCTCTTCTCTTTTCAGATCGGATTGCCGAGCATGATTCGATTGGGTGATTGTGACACAGAACTTCCTCGAAACCTTTACGATGATGAATTCGACGAGGATTCAAAGATTCTCCCCCCCTCGAGACCCGCGTCAGAGCCTACTCCCGTATCATACATGTGCGCGAAAGCTAACATCGCATTCGCATTTGGGAAGGCGGTCGAGAAATTACACTCTGTATCGACATCCTCGTATGACGAAATTATGACTCTAGATCGCGATCTGAGAGAAGCTCGTGCAGAGTTCCCTCCACATCTTCGTCTTCGAAGCATAGAAGATTCTATGATGGACCCTGGAGCTCTAGTCATGCAACGCTTCTATTTATCAATCTTGTATCACAAAGGTCAATGCGTTCTTCATCGAAAATTCCTCGCGAGAGCGCGCGAGAATAACCGCTACGCTCACTCTCGACGTACCTGCGTTGACTCATCAATGGAGCTTCTCAGCCACCAGGCGACCCTGCATTATGAATCGCGTCCTGGTCGTCGCCTCCACGGCATGAAGGTCTTCATCAGCTCGATCACAGCAGCGGACTTCCTACTTGCTGCTATGATTGTCGCTCTTGATCTCTGCTACGGGGCGGAAACAGAAGGCGGCGGCCAAAGCTCTGGCGACATGTACACCTGGGGACTGGAAAGACGAGCGGACATGGTTCGGGCGCTCGAAGTTTCCAATGACATTTGGAAAGAGACGAAGGATCAGTCAATGGAGGCCTTCAAAGCATCTGAACTTCTGACTGTCATCTTGAACAAAATGAAGTATAGTAGGAACCAAGCCGCTGGACGAACACCGCAAAACCCCTTCCCATTTCCCGGCCCACCCAACGGCACAGATGGGCAGACTTTCGGACTACCAGGGGAGGAGAAGCCCGAGCACTCTGCAGCCATGACACTAGGCATGCTTAGCAATGGCGGGATGACGCCTAATTCTGCGTCGATGTTCAATGGGGCATTTCCTTCTACAGGGGGTGTTAGTTCTAACATGGGGGATATGCAGTCTTCAGGATTGACGCCAGGCTACTCACTGGAGCAAGCTGGTAACGGCATACCCTCTGTGCCGAGCCCACTCTCGTTCTTTGGCAATGGAAATCTAGCGGGTGACATGCCCGCGAACTTGGATTGGGTAAGTGCAAGCGGTCGCGTATGACCAATGAAAATGCTAATGTCCGCGCATAGGATGCATGGGATTCCTACGTCCAGAATGCGAGTCTTGACACTGGGATTCAGGGTTGGCCCGCGAGCATGGACCCGGCACTGATGACATCGGCGGTAGATGGACAAGCGCAGATGCAGCAAACGTCTAGTACCTCGTTCAATGGTTCTGGAGGAATATTCATGGGGGTCAGCACTCCCCCAGGCAACATGCCTATCTGACCGTCACCGGCTCCTGTTGTTCGAGCACGAAGCGCTGTTGGGCATGCAATAGCGATGGGTTGGAGGTCATCAGGCCTTGATAAAATCCCGAATGTGGAGGCGTTATGGCGACCGCGAGGGAATCGCCTTATGAGCTGGCAAGAAGCAAAGATACCACGTGTGGCAATTCGCAGGTTTGCCGCAAGAACAAGCCTGGAACATGCTTGTACTTAAAACGACTCATATTTTTGCGAAGCTGGAGACACGCTGTAAAAAAACATAACCACCCCACTCGAATTATTTGATGTGCTCTGACTATCTCGACGCGTAGGTTCCTCGAGCCCTGGCCTATGCAAAATACACATTTTCATTCACTGGGTTATTCTTTTCTTTCAAAGCTGCGATTACCTAAAAGTAGTCTGCACTCTGCCTGCCAACTGCCGAGTTCAAATTTTGTGCACATGTATCTACCCGCGCAACACGCGCGCCAAAAAAGTAAACAAGACCTCCCCACCAAATCTTCGTCATCTTACATATCCCCTCACAAACCACTCCAAACAGACAATTTGCATAATTGTCTTCTTCCACACAGTGAACGATGGGCTCTCTCAAGTCAGTCTACCAGAGCTTCTTGGCAAGCCCCAATGCGTCTGCATTGAACAACGATGCCTCTCTCAACTACATTACGACTCTTACCACCATCAACACTGCCGCTGCCGTAATCAAACACCATGCAGCACATCAAAAGGTTCTCACAAAGAAAGAAGAGAAGGTTTTGAGCTGCATTGAGGGCCGTGATGCTTTGTGCCTGGATGTCGAGACCACTTTGGAGTTCATTACAGGTGGAGGGGCTTATTTGCCCGGCTTGGATGACAACTTCCTGGCGGACCGCGTCGTTACATTCCCAATGGTGAAAGAAACTCGGCCGGCGAAAAATTCATGTTGACGCTCGTGCTAAATCTTTGGTCTAGGTGCACATCGTCCATTTCGATTCGACCCAGAAGATTCAACAAGTCCGCCTATACTGGGATCAAGGATCTCTACTCAAGCTCGTAGATGTTATTGGATCTCGAGCAAGGAACTGGCCTATCCGTGATGGCAAAGATCAGGCACGTCTGATCGCTTCGAGTGCTGCGGTTATTACTCAAAGCAATTGCCCCACGCGTCCAGCCACGGAGAACGGTTCCTGCGACGCAGACCATGCGGCTGTCACAACCAAGCCTAGATCACAGAGCAAGAATGTCACCAGAGACCCACATGCCAGCTTAGCCCTCTTCGCGCCTCGTGAAGAAGTAGAGGACTCCTTGGCACCCGCCGCTGTCGCTCCTCGTGCCTCGGCCAAACCACCGCCCCGGGACTACCATGACCTCTTCGTCGGTAACGAGTCCGACGCCTCGCCAATCTCCAAGGAAAAGATTATATCGCCCCAAAAGGAGAACATGACCCTTGGCCCTATCGCTCCCAAAGGTGGTGTCGGCAAAAATTATCAGCCCTCTCGCTTGTTCGAGACCGACAACTCGCAGCCAGGAACTCCCGGCACGCCCATCGAATCTTCAGCGAAATTCATCAAACCCGATCCCAATAAATACAACCATTTCGAATTCGGCGATGGAAACGAGAAACAAATGCCAATGGCAGCTCGGCCCAAATCTAAGCACCAAAACAACTGGGACTTCGCAGATTTCATGACCCCTGACAAGGTTCCCATCAAAGTCCGAGGCCAAGACGTCCGTCACTTCGGCTGGAGTGACGATGAACCTGTGATGGATAGCCCAGTCAAGCATCCTGCTGTAGCCAAAGCGCGTCCTGATGCCAATACAAACTTCGAATTCCAAGATGATGACACTCCCGGAGGTGAGTGGGGTCCAGATCATCATCGCGGTCAGGGTAACGCGAAGGGCTTTGGAATGTATCAGAACAATGTTTTCGACGAAAGCGATTTGCCACACAGCCCAGAGAAGAAGGGCCATCCATTGGCCAACCTAAAGGATAGACGCAAGAACTTCGATCCCCATTTCAGCATGACAGATGATGCTCCCTCTCATTCAGCGAATGTTGACAAGCAGCCGATCCCGGAGGCCAGAGCGAAGGTGGTTCAACAAATGGGTGCGCAGTGGGAAGCTAGCGGCCAATCGCCAGTAAGTCGCCACCCGACAAGCAAAATCGAAGATGTAATCAACCCAACCTCTGGAGACAAGGAAAACTTTCTGAATGGAGGCGGCAACAAGCATGTTGGTATCAAGAGCGGCGGCGACGGCATGGGAGGGAAAAAGGGAGCCGGACGCTCGTGGGGCTTTGGAGACGATTCTCCTGGCCCTCAACCCGCTAGTAAGAACGAGAATCGAATCAACCCGGTTTCTGGGGACAAAGAGAACATCTCGAACGGAGGTGGCAAGAAGCATGTGGGCATCAAGAACGGTGGAGATGGCATGGGCGGGAAGAAGGGGGCTGGACGTGCCTGGGGCTTTGGGGATGATAGTGATGAGGACGGCGTTGGAGGCAGGAATGGTGGCAAGTTCCAGGCTTCGAAGATCCAACAGGCCCCGAAGGATAGTGGGTTTTGGGATTTTTGAGCATGGAAGGGAATGGGGATATGTTGCAATGAAGGAAAGACGGATGGCGGATTGATTGGGTGCAATGATACGCGATGGATCACGAGGTGGCAACATTGTTCTTCTGAACGTTGATGTTCCTGTTCAAAATTTCGGGTGATGTATCATGTGAATGCTTCAAAGATCATCTCAAATCGAGTATTTCAAGCTGTCTTCTGCCGCTTTTTTTTGTTCACTCAACGTGTTGGACTAAGAAAGCGGTGCTGAATGTGCATCGAGCGTGGAAATTGGGCAGAAAAGTTCATGGACATGGGCATCTTTACGAGCAAGCATCCAAGGAGAACGGTTTTCTCTAGGTCATCTGGAGAACGCGTTCTGAGTCCTAATCTAGCATCGGTGATCACTGGACTATCGCACAGACTTCCAGGGTGTCTGGGCGAAATCGTTTCCTAAGTAAAGTATTCACACTCGACACGACACAATTGAGCATGTATCGTACAGTGATGATTCCTTCCTCGAACGGATGAGCGACGTAAAAGTCATCGGTACTATGACTTCACACTTCACATCCTGCATCAGACATCATCTCATGCTTCTTCGTCCGAGCACATGTTCTCTTCCATACATGCACGTTCTCCATTAGACGTGCGATGAAATTTCTCCTACCATGGCAATTCATCATCGGTTACGTTGATGCAAAGGAAGCCTTGGTACGAAGCGTTCCTCTTGCTCAGCTTTGCGCTTGGCTGCTTCACAACGCAGCCGAAAAAAGGCTCAATGATCTCAGCTGTCCTGTGTTGTAGCGACTGAAAGACAGTCCCGAAATCTTCTCTACTGATATTTGCGGGTTCGCCAAACTTGTCGTAGAGTCTGTCGAACCAGTACGGGTGGGAAGGGTACTGTATTTCGGAGCCTATGTTCCGCAAGAGACGTTCCTTCAAGAGTCGGAACTTTCGTGCATAAGAGACCGAGCCGCCGTTTCGATGGGACCTGAAGAGTCTGCTGATCTCGTCTCTGAAGGCCGCGGTAGCGAATGTAATTGTACGCTCATCAGGCATTCTTCCAGTTTTCCTTGGCTGCTCTATGAGGACAACACGCTGATGAATGTCCTTCAGCATGTCTCGCAGCTCAGCACGCTTGCTGAGCAGCAACTCACCGGCCTCGAAACTGCTGAAATTGCGCTCGATGTCATGATCCTCCCACAGGGGATCTGCGATGATTCGAGAGACAATCTCTTTGAGCAGCCAGCGAGAGTGGATCTTCATTGCGATGTTTAGAAGTTCCTTGTAATTGGCATTGGAGAATCTTTCGATATCAGAGCTATGATAGCGAATCAAATAATTCTCGACAGGCATTGACACAACCGAGAGGCTATCGTACGCATCTGCTACACGGACAAGGGTGTAGATCGACTTGACAACATACTCGAAGTTGCTGGGATCGATGGCTAGCGGTATATGATGTATGAGCTTCAAGTATTGACGATGAGCTTCAGTGGTATATGTTCGAAAGCTCGTTTTGTTATTGTCTTGGGGAACCCATGGAGCACACCTGGTAAAAATTGCGGCAGTACTGAAGTGAAGGCCCGGCGTCTCCGCTACATGGACTGCTCCTGCTGTCTGCCCCACAGATAAATACTGAGATCTGGCAAAGGTCACAGGCGCGCTTGACTTACCGCTCTGGCTAGAAGATCCAGATGATCAGTAGAACCCCCATCAAGTTCGTCGAATCGTAATTGGTATTTCCATTTGATCGTACCTTCATCTGGTGAGCCACGATTGCCGCTAGCCCAGCGACTACTGAGGCTGGCCTTAAAGAAGGAGGAGTGTAAGCTAAGGCCCACACTGTGAACGACGAAGCGATCTTCTGGCTTTCGAGAGAGATGGATTTCCACGTCACCATCTTCATGGCACGGAAGAGCAGTGCTTCTTGAAGACGAGTCCTTGAAAAGAATTAGCTGACACCAAAAACATACGGGCATCGATCTGCTTTACCATAGCTGTTGATCTTTGAGGCTCAGACTGGGGTCGTTTCAAGCAGACCTGCTCAGCGACAATTGATTTCCTTTTGACGAAAGTGAGTAATCTATCATGAAAGTGAGAAGTCATCCTCGAAAGTCCCTCAATCAAAGGTAGACAAAAGCACGCACCTCTTCTGAACGTTGCCAAACAAGGCAATCAGGCCTCGTGATGATGTAGATATTGGGCAGTCAACCATAGTGGGGAAAGGAATGAAGCCAAGCTTAAGGGATGTGGTTTGAGTCAGCTCAAAGTGAGGTGAAGTTGGAAAAGTGACAGCTCCACAGTCCTCACTTGTCAACTTTGGGGGCAGGCCCTTCAACCCCATTTCATGGCATCCTCAATTTTCCGGTCGCCCCAAAAATCTGATTCTCTACGACATTTGCATAGGCTAAACCCCGTATGAGCTCCAAGTCTGGTCGTTTCTCATGCTAAGCAAAATCTCCTCCTCACAAGCTGTCGCCACATGTTACTCCCAGACAATAGCTATCAGAACATTCTCGATGGCCTCGCTTCCTCCATTTCTTCCATGCAATCGTTGGCGACTTCGACGCAAATGAAGGCTAGAGAGGTGTCACCCCCATCTTTCCTCCCCCGATATTTGGATGCATAATAGAGTAGCGACCGAGTCACATTTGCCGCCGACCGCTGAAAAGTCCGGAAAATGGATATTGAACTTGCTTTGTCGACATTGCTGTTACGTTCTTCGCTCAATCATCAATTTTTTTATCACACGTCGAATTCTGCTAATGCTGCCTGTGAGTAGAGCACACTCATAATCTCGAACCAAAGTAGGGCAGCGCCAAAGATGCCTTGGAAGTCCTCCGTCAGCAAGCTACCTATTTGTGCTTTTGGCTGGCTTTTCCCTTCTATGGAATAGTAGAGTTGTCATTCTTTCGCAGGAAAGACCACTTGGTTCACAGATCCACCAGTCTACCACCACTCAACCGGCCCAAGTCCGGACTGCGACATCGAAGCCTACATCGTTGAGCACATCCTGCTTCCAAAGCGGCAGTGGACTTACTGTGATGCTATAAGGGCTCTTCCGCTCCGTTGTCGACTCACTACCTCGCTCGGAAGGAGGTGAAGGAGATATGTCGTTCCATTGCTCGTCCTCCACACGCACTCGAACCCACTCGTTCTTGTCGTAAAAGTATTCGTCGCCATCATTTACCCAAGTCCAAACTTGCTCTTGCACGTTGCTTGAAATAAAGTCAGATTCGCAGAGAAGGCCGTTGGCAGCAAATGCAGGACCAATAAGCCAGAAGCATGTGCGGAAAAGAGTAAACGAGCAGAAGAATTGGGGCTACAGGGCCGACTTACAAAAAGCTTTTGGGGAACATCAAGTTCGGAGGGACAAATATGTCGTCAAAGAAGTCCAGCCGTACTGTTCTGGGTGTCATTAAGCCAGTTCCATTGTAGAGGAACGGGGGGCCTACTTTTCATGCCATATTCAGAAGCGCCACTGATCTGTGCGAGAAGAATCTCTCCCTTGAAAGGACGGAAGACGATAAGACGGAATTCGACTAGAAGCCTTGAACATTTGAACTTGGGAAGCCGGGATGCTTTGGCCTACCATTGACATTCACAATGCCAGTACCATGGCCAATCAGACCGTCGGAGGCGTTCAATATATCGTAAACGCATATGCAGAGCCCGATTTTTTGAATTACCTGGAACGCTGTTAGCATCGCAAACTAAAGGGAAACCACGAGTCGTCTACTTTGTTGGCATATTTGACATTGATGTTGTCTTGAATACTTTCTCCACTGGGCTTCTCCACATCCTCTGGAGATATTTGGACCAAATCACTTAGTGTAGTCTGATTGATGTTTCAGCACTGCAGGCGATGAAAGCATATTCCACTCAGAGAGTCCAACACCCTAGCTTACCAGGATGAACATTGAGCTACCAATGCCATACGATGGGGACCTTCGAGCGCTTTGGTTGAGAGCTGTACATTCGTTGGCTTCACGAGACCACAAAGTAAGACTCGAGAGATGCGAACGAGGGAAGCGATCGGAAGGGAAACGGAAACCCTTACCGTAGGGCTGTACTCTAGCTAAACTTTCCTCGTACATTTCAGCACTAAGCCTCAAAAAGAGACGAGACACAAATCCCGGCGCAAGCACAAACTTACCCTCGACAACGCCTGGTCCTCACGCCGTCCAGGGCCCGATCCGCACTGACAAGGTCTCGAGCAACCTCTCTGTTTCTTCTGGGGAGTGCGCAAGAGTGCTAAAGTCTTTGCGCAGCCACTCCTTTACTTGGCGGGCCTCAGTACGTTGTCCAGCAGCGCTTCACTGCGTCTGGACTATGCTGATCTCTAGGCGTGTCTATGAAGCTGTCACTCATTCGCGCATGATCGCGTGAAACCCGATATCTTAGTATTATCTCAACAGGACCAGAGAAGGCTGGACATAGGAATGAGAGCGAGCTAAGGAGCGTGAGCGGTCACATTGTGTTGAGGGCTGCGCATCCTAGGAAGAAGCGCTGGCATACCGCCTGTCAATAGATACAGATACTCGTCCAAGCAACCCATAACCTCCAAAAGTCCAACATGTATTTCCTGCACGACATGGAGCGAACCATCACGCTGCATCCATCATTCTTTGGCCCACGCGTAAAGGAGTACATCAGAGGCCGACTTATGGAAGATGTCGAGGGAACATGCACTGGCCAATTCTACATTATTTGTGTGATGGATACAGATACCCAAGACTTTTCTGAAGGGCGAGTGGTCCCGGGCAGTGCTGTCGCAGAATACACAGTGCACTATCGAGCCGTCGTATGGAGGCCTTTCAAGGGCGAAACGGTTGGTCTACCCGTCGAGAATCCATGGGCATTTCGGGCTTGTCATGTGCTGAATTTTTATCTCACGCTAGGTCGACGCCATAGTCAGCTCTGTGAACAGAGAGGGTATTTTCGCTGACGTTGGACCTCTCCCAACCTTTGTCTCCAAGCATGTGTGTTCAGACGGCTAAGCTTTCGGACCCTCGGCTGATGTGTACAGATGATCCCGAGCGATATCAAATGGGATCCGAATGCTACTCCGCCACAGTTCACGGACAACGGAGACCAAGTCATTGAGAAGGGTACACATCTACGGATCAAGATAATGGGGACCAGGAGTGATGTTGGCAGTATGTTCGCTATTGGAAGTATCAAAGAGGACTTTCTGGGGTTTGTGCCATGTTTGTGATCATACTAGCTTCCACTTACGATTTTGCAGGACTCTCTAAAAGACCATGTCCAGCGTGTCAAGGCTGCAGCGCTCCCAGAATGCGAACCCTTGCCAAGAGGAACATCAAAGATGTAGAGGAAGAGGCTCTACGACAGATCCTTCGTCTTGACGGCGGGACTTCGTACCAACTCTGCGAAAAGAGACCTCCAGCTCTTAACGAAAGCTGGCTGAGCTTGGATTTCAAAGGGTTTGGGTGATTGTATTACTAATTAGATGTCGCTCTTCATAATTTAAGATTCATCGTGCGAGATAGAAAATGATACGGAATTAGAAAGACTTGTGACTGTAACAAAACCCATGGTGGCTCAGGAGGCATATTGATATCAGAACTGTAGATAATGATTGAGAAAGTCAACAAAGTGTTCAAGATTCTACAGACTACAATAGTCATAGAGTGGAGATGAATAGAAGGATTAGATTCTACTCGCCGAGCCAGCATCTCAAATAAGGCATCCTTTCTATAGCGTACTCTAGATAATAGACTATTGCTGACCTTGAATTCAACGACGAACAAGAGGATCATGCATCTGCTCTATCATCCACTGATGTTAATCACCAATCAGCCCAACGAGTCGTTGGCAGCCTTCTAGATGGGAACATTAAGTTTACTCCGTTCGTGATCCCATGAATCCACCTCCGGAGGTGTCGAGATGGCTTCCACTCCATACCATGACGATGAAGAGGAGAGGAAACCGTTGACCCACGACTCCTCATCCTCGGACCCAGCTCGAAACTCTCTGGATTCCGTCACATCCTCTTCCGACACATCTATAGCCTTGGAGCACCTTAATGAAGACGGGACTGCAGTGGGCAACGGGCATACAAAAGGCCTGTCGGGGACCAGAGCCCTTGACGACAAGGGCAATGACTACGATGACGAAGATGGCTTCTATCGTCCCCCTCGCCGACAACCGTTGGAAAGAAGGAACAGACGCATAATGTGGGCATTGGGCGGCTTATGCCTTGGTGGATGGGTACTTGCTCTGGTTCTCTTCCTGTCTCAGCAAACATACAGACATGCATCTTCCATCCCATTCGACCCAGCTGCCACCGCATCACACGGGTCTGGCAAGGCCGTGACTCTTGATCAATACCTCACAGGAGCATGGCGACCAAGGCATCAGCAGATCTCCTGGATCGCGGGCGCAAACGGCGAAGACGGACTGCTTCTCGAACAGAATGCTGGTTCCGGCAAAGATTATCTGGTGGTAGAAGATGTGCGAAGTCGCACGCCCAACGCTGAGGCACAGGATAGCCAAACCCTGATGAAGGATGGGCCCTTCAAAGTGGACGGTCTCGACGTGCAGCCGAATAGAGTATGGCCGAGTAAAGATCTCAAAAAGGTGTTAGTCATGTCCAGTGAGCAGAAGAATTGGCGGCATTCTTTTACAGGCCTTTATTGGATATTCGACGTTGCTAGTCAACAAGCCGAACCTCTGGATCCAGCGAAACCAAGTGACCGTATTCAATTGGCTTCATGGTCACCCCAAAGCGATGCCATTGTCTTCACCAGAAACAACAACATGTACCTACGCAAACTTTCGTCCAACAGTGTAGAACAGATTACAAAGGACGGGGGAAGCGAGCTCTTCTACGGGGTACCTGATTGGGTATACGAGGAGGAAGTCTTCGGCGGGAATAGTGTGACCTGGTGGTCTGAGGACGGGAAATTTATAGCCTTTCTACGGACGAACGAGACCGCTGTGCCGGAGTACCCTATCCAATATTTCGTTTCCAGACCGAGTGGGAAGGACCCGGCACCAGGCGAAGAGAGTTACCCTGAAGTACGACAACTCAAATACCCAAAAGCTGGCGCTCCAAATCCAGTAGTGGACCTACAGTTCTACGACGTTGCTAATAACGACGTTTTTTCAGTCACCACCGACAACGACTTTCCCGACGATGATCGCTTGATAACCGAGCTAGTATGGGCTGGAAGAGATGGCAAAGTTTTGGTCAAGAACACGAACCGAGAAAGTTACATCTTGAAGGTCGCCTTGATTGATGTCGTTGAACGGACTGGAACAGTTGTTAGGGAAGAAGATGTGAAAGCCTTGGACGGGGGATGGTTTGAGGTGTCAGAAGAGACCCGATACATCCCAGGCGATCCTGGTAATGGTCGGCCTCATTCTGGATACATTGATACCGTGATAAAAGAAGGCTATGACCATCTCGCCTATTTTACTCCTCTCGACAATCCGGAACCTGTTATGATTACGACTGGAGAGTGGGAAGTTGTCAATGGTCCGTCAGCAGTTGACCTAAAAGCAAACCTTGTATACTTTGTCGCAACTAAGGAATCCTCCATTCAAAGACATGTCTATACTGTGAACCTTGATGGGACATCTCTCCAACATTATTCGGAACATCGCAAAGAAGGTTATTACGATGTCTCGTTCTCCACAGGTGTTGGCTTCGCCTTGCTCTCCTATCAAGGGCCCGACATTCCTTGGCAAGAAGTTCGTTCGACGCCAAGCTTCAAAGGACACTACTACAAGCATCGCTTTGAGACGAATACTGGATTAGCCAAGCTCGCCGCTGCTCATGAGCTGCCCATTGAGATTTATCAGACGGTAAATATTAGCGGCGTTGATCTTAACCTCGTCGAGCGCCGTCCACCCCATTTCGATGAGAACAAGAGATATCCGGTCCTTTTCCAACTCTATGGAGGTCCCGGCTCGCAACAGGTTGACAAGAAGTTCACAGTTGACTTCCAGTCTTACGTGGCGTCGAACCTCGGCTATGTCGTTGTGACGCTAGATGGGCGAGGCACTGGCCTCATCGGTAGAAAAGCAAGGACTATCGTGAGCGGCCACATCGGATACTACGAAGGCATGGACCAGATTACGGCTGCAAAATTGTGGGCGAAGAAGCCGTACGTCGATCCGGAAAGGATGGCGATTTGGGGCTGGAGCTACGGGGGCTTCATGGCGTTGAAAACGTTGGAGCTTGATGGAGGTGAGACATTTAAATACGGTATGGCTGTTGCGCCGGTGACGGATTGGAGATTTTATGGTAAGCTCTCGTGTACTTGCTGTGGCTGGAGCCTGACTGATTTGGCTGCCAGACTCCATCTACACCGAACGATACATGCAGACCCCACAGAATAACCCTGATGGCTACGATAATACCACGATCAGTAACATGACCGCTCTTCAAGGCAATGTCCGTTTCCTGATGATGCACGGCGTCGCAGACGACAATGTGCACATGCAGAACTCCCTTACTCTCCTGGACAGACTCGATCTTGCGGGCGTGGAGAATTATGACGTTCATGTTTTCCCCGATTCCGATCACAGCATCTACTTCCACAATGCGAATCGGATGGTTTACGATAGTACGTCAAACCTGCACTTGATACGTGGAAGATACTGACTATGCACTAGGACTTAATAATTGGCTTGTCAATGCTTTCAACGGCGAATGGTTACGAACAGAAGATGCGATACCCATGGAGAGGATTGGAGCTACTCCTCACAGACGGTGAACAGGTTCAGGTAGCATGGGCTGGCGTTAGGAGGTTTCAGATGCATACTTTAGAGTATGCTCGAAGTATGTGAGGGGCGCTGACGCTATTTGGAAAGCCAACGAGCCTAATGGCAGATGTTATGGGTTTGATCTCGAAACATTTCGTTTCGTTCTTGTTGATTCGTTCTCTAGAGACATGAACATGTTACAGTTCGGAAATGGAAATCATGTTTTGTTTGTCCATGTTCGACAGAGCCGTGGTCTAAAAATGCGATGCCCTAAAGTACAGTAAGTATCTTACGTTATAAGGGCGAAAATCCGAATATCCGAAAATGACGTCGAGCCAACTCTGCGATTGATTCGAAAATCCGGCCGTCATCACTTTCGTTAACAACAATCTACCTGTCCATTCGTATCTTACAATCTCTTAATCCACTGTACTCCACGAAAGTTATGCCAGATTCGCCCAACATGTCAGCGACGACGAAGGAACTTCTTAAAAAGGTGCGCATGATTGTGCCACCAATGCTGGACAAATTTCACAAAGGTACTTCTCGCGTCCTGGTCATAGTCGAAATACTTCTGACATAAGCGTACCAGGTCAATTGGGTAGAGTAGCAGTCATTGGAGGCAGCGAGAAGTACGTAAAATCTGTTTGCGCCTTTCAGATTGAGAAAAAACCCCCGGAATCAATTGACTCTAGAGCAGCTACACCGGCGCACCCTATTTTTCGGCCATGGCATCCGCACGATTAGGTAAATTCATACATCCAGGCACCCAAGCCTCTCACATGAGATTGACAACCTTCTTCAGGCGCTGATCTCGTAACCTGACTCCTCCCAATCCATCCTCTTCCCAAGCTAAATCAACCAGTCCCACGTCATCTGCACCCCGCCCGCCGCCAACGTGATAAAAACCTACTCTCCCAATCTGATGGTCCACCCCATAATGCGTGAAATCAATGAAGTGCCCGCCTCCCACGAACCCGCGACTGAACTCGCCTCTCCCATCATCAGTATGCTCGGCAATCTGCATGCCGTCGTCATAGGTCCGGGTCTCGGGCGCGACAAACTCATGCAAGCGACCGTTGCTGTCGTCATAAAGGCGGCGAGGGAGAAGAATGTGCCATTGGTATTGGACGCGGATGCGCTATGGTTGATTCAGAGTCAGCCAGAGTTGGTGCATGGGTACAAGGAGTGCGTGCTCACTCCAAATGTCGTGGAGTTTGGAAGGTTAGCTAAGGCGGTGGGGTTGGGAGAGGATGACCTACCGGATACTGGTGAAGCTGGGTGTAAGAAACTTGCAACGGCTCTCGGAGGGGTGGTTGTCGTGAGGAAGGGAGGGGTCGACTGGATTAGTGATGGTGAGAAGGCGATTGTAGGTGATGGAGAAGGCGGAAGGAAGAGGAGTGGTGGGCAGGGCGATACGTTGACAGGAAGTATCGGAACGCTGTTGGCATACAGGGATGCGTATCACGAGAAGCTGTGGGATACCGAGGGTGACTTGGATAGATCCGAAACATTGATGCTGGCAGCTTGGGGAGGTAGTACGATCACAAGAGAATGTTCGAGGCTAGCATACAAGAAGCACGGAAGGAGTCTGCAGGCGAGCGATCTGACTGAGGAAGTGTCTGTTGCCTTTGATACCTTGATTGGGGAGAAAGAGGAGAGTAAGCGTATGTCTAAGTATTCAAGTCTTATCTACAGATCGAAATGCTGACTCTGAAATGTGCTAGTGTGAAGAGTCGAGACCAGCATGCTTGATTTTGCTTTTTCCCATAGAAACAACGTGCGTCGATCCAGGCTTTCTTCTTAGACATGTAGCCGGGACAACAAGCTCAGTACATAGCCGTTCTTATCAAGTGTGCTCCCGGCGTTCTTGGCCCTAGTTCCTCGAAGAACGCCGTGGGCAACAGAATAACACGACGGCGTCAGAAACCATTCCAGGCGACTGAAAAGGCGACAATGACAGAATAAGCTGAACTTCCGTACTGCCATTAATGCATTCAAACAAGACATGGCCGTAAGGCCTTTCAAGGCCACAAGACACCCGCTAATGGCAACGCAAGCAGAGTCGCTGAAACGCATATATTGCAGGCCACACCGGAAGGTGTCTAGCCTCTCAGAATACCGCAAGCACTCGCTTTCACGAGAAAAGGATGGAAGACGTGTTTCAATACCTCTGCGGCTTCGCTTTCTTAGCCAACTGCTCCAATCTCTTCCTTCTCTCCTCCTTCTCTTTCTTGAGCTTTGCTTCCATCTTCGACTCGTCTTCATCTTCCTTCCTTGCAGCCTTCTCTGCCACGGTCTCTTCTTGTTCCACATCCGTAAAGCCAGCCTCCATGTCATCGGATCCATCAGAACCATATTCGTCCTCTTCGATGTCGTCCAAGTCATCCTCGTCAGTGGCTGCGTATTCGTCGTATCGGGATTTGCGAGGATTGGCATCTCGGTCTCTCGTGATTGGGGGCTTGGCAGTCGCGGAGACTGGTTTCATGGTTCCTTTGTAAGTTGGTTGTGGTAGCTGGGGTTTGGGTTTTGCTGTCCCCTTGTAAGCCGGAGCTGCAATCTTCTTATTCGCTACAGATCCTGGAGCCGGACTGCTGCTCAGACTACCGGAAGACCCGGGGCGGCTGTTATTCTTGATGCCAAGTTTCTTGTCCTTCATCGCCTTCTTTTTCATTTTCAGCTCCTTCTTGTAACTTGGCGCAATTTGCTCCTTGGGCTTATGACTAATGGTGCCTACGGGAGGCTTGGATTGATTTGCTTTGGCTCGAGCCATGATCTCCGCATATGATCCTTTCTTTGGTGCCTTCAGACCGTCTCCCGTAGGTGTTGTAGGAGTAGCAGAAGCCGGGTCGAATCTGCTAGTACCGCGGTAAGGCATTACAGCGCTAGAAGACGAGAGCGAGATGGGAGGCTTTGAGGCTCTTGCCTGTGGATTTGTCGACGGTGTCGCACGAGCAATTTGCCCACTTGCCATGCTGTTCCTCACGATCTTGCCGTCTCGACCTGCTAATCCATCTTCCGCCTTGCGCTTTTTATTTTGGGCCAGGTCTGTGTTGGCTGACGAGACGCCATTCTGGCCCTGGATGCGACGCTGCTCAGAAACCGGATCGCTTGGTCTCTCGATCTGAGGCCGCGGTAGTGGCATGGGAGGTTGTGGACCATTGTTGCCGATGGAGCTGAGTACTGAATTGAAGAACTAGGTATGAATGTCAGTATCCGGTGATGAGGCAATGATCAGGATCCAGCCTGGGTGACTCACGCTCATGATGGAAGTACTGTCGTCTCTCTGGGTTCAGTACTACCGCCGATGATTTGTGGGTAGGTATGGAGGAGTCATACTATTGCTCTGGGCTGGCGAAAGCCTCCTTAATAGAAGACGCCAAAAGATAGAAGATGCAACAGTGACTCAAATAACAAGTGTTCTACAGCTAATTTAATTACGTGGCTGTCTCATGTGAAGGCGAGTGAATTGAAACAAGTGGTAGTTGGTACTCTCTATTCTTTACATCACGTGCATTGAGATTCGCAACTCTCTCCAAAAATCCGAATGCAGCCCTATGACTATCGGGAAAAACGCCAAGAATTTTAGCGTTTCCCACAAACTTCTACTGCCACCTGGTACACACTTCTTCCCAAAGATCAATCTCCAAGTTTGACTCATCACATCAATACTCAAGAACTCGACGTATCAGTCTCCGCTCATCCCGCGGTTAAATCGATTGATTCTCCTGTTCGAAACATCATACACCAAGAAAGTGCGAACATCACCGCTCGTAGCGCCCCCTGCATCGAGCCAGACTAACACAATCTGCAGAACAATCATCATGAAGCATCTTGCTGCATACCTTCTCCTCGGCCTCGGTGGAAACACCTCACCATCCGCCGCTGACGTTAAGGGTGTTCTGGAGTCCGTTGGCATCGACGCGGATGAGGAGCGCTTGGACAAGCTGATCGCTGAGCTGAAGGGCAAGGACTTACAAGAGGTATACAGCATAACACTTCTCGGAACTTAGATGGCACATCTCTGACTGTACCCTGTAGTTGATCGCAGAAGGCGCCACCAAGCTCGCCTCCGTTCCATCAGGTGGAGGGGGTGGTGGAGGAGCAGGAGGCGCTGGACCCGCTGCAGGAGGCGCTGCACCTGAAGCTGCTGAGGAGAAGAAAGAGGAGAAGAAGGAAGAGGAGAAGGAGGAGTCGGACGAGGACATGGGCTTCGGTCTCTTCGACTAGATCCAGAGAGATTCGGCAATATGGTGGATGATAGCTTACAAAAGATGGAATATGTGATGTGTCACGATGTTCATACAAGTTTCCATGACGGCAAGGTAATGGAAGACTAACGCAACTTATGCGGCTATGAACCATGTACTCGAGCGGACGTCTACTTGCCATTGCTAGAAAAGCCCATATTGGTCAAAAAGAGTCCACGGGGTCGCATGTTATGTGATCACATTGTATAAGAGCTCTGAAGCATGCATTAACTCCGGTCAGCGAAGCAGAAGCTCCTACTAAAGAGCTAGCTGTGGAAGACAGGTTTGCTCAATGCTTTCTGTACTCTGTACTCAGCTCACATACTGTCCCCACACCCACATCATCCACACCAAGGTCACCGCATTGGAAAAGACCGGTCCAATCAGCCCAAAGCCCCAGCCAATCGTCCCATAGGTAAGCCACTCGCTGGCAGAGTGCGCTATGAAGACTGCTTGAACGATCACGTTGAGCCGATAGACCATTGGGTCATACATGTTGAAGACCATATGAAGCCTCAAGATGGCAAAGGTCGTGGCGAAGGTTGCAAAGGTGCGGCTATGGACACTCGTCACGGGTTCAGTTGAATAGCCATAGGCCTTCCGGACGATGTGCGGGCCTGTAGAGTAGGTCCGGAAGGAGTTGACGAGTTTGCTGATTGCGGCCTGCGGCATTCTGTCAATACAAACTGTTCCAAATAGTAACTCCGAGTTTCTAAAGCATGAGAAGCATAGAAGACTGAGCTAGTATCTGCTTACGAGGTAGAGAGCGTATGGTAGTAGACCATCTCCTGCTGGCGGAAGAACATAAGCTATGAGAGACATTGTGTCTACCGTCGTCTTTGCAACACTAGAAGAGGTTGAAGAAAGAGTCTCAAGGTCTCAGGTTCCCCAAATGGTGCGAACAGAAGAATAGACAGAGAAAGGAAAGGAGTGCAGTTTGAGACAACGTTGCCCAGTCTCCTGAGAGTAAGCATCGTAAGTACTGCCAAAGATTAGTTTCCATACTCGTAATAGGCACATTCTCTTGCTTCTGACACTGATCAAGAACCCACGACCAGCCATACCAGGTTTGTTCAGCTCATAGCTTGGCCCCAACATAATTTTGAAGCCGAACAGTAATGAAACGTGAGAGAGACATACTTCAATTTGGACGTTCGTTAGTATCTCGACCTAGTGCTAATACAGTTAGAGCTGATCAGACTTAAGCGAATGGAACACGCAAAACCACAACCTCAACTCCAGGAGCATCACTCTCCATCAACCGCCTCCTGAACCAGATCAACAGCACCACAGCTGAAGATCGCAATCATGGCTGACGCAGATTACAACCCCGAGGAAGCTGCCGGTACGTGATTATGATCTCTCCATCCTGGTGCCACCGCAAGCCCCCAAACCCATTTCATCTCTCGTGGCTAGGGAGACGATTGACTGGCGAACTTGATGGATTTCTGGGCTGCGGCTAATCGTTGGCAACACAGAACTCAAGAAGAAGAGAACCTTCCGCAAATTTTCCTACCGTGGCATCGACCTTGACCAGTACGCCGCGCTAGCTATCTGCTATACCTTTCTCCCACTAACGAATCTGCGGCCAGACTCCTCGACCTCTCTTCAGAACAACTCCGCGATGTAGTCCACGCCCGTGCTCGCCGTCGATTCAACCGTGGTCTCAAGCGCAAGCCCATGGGGCTGATCAAAAAACTCCGCAAAGCAAAGCAAGAGGCGAAGCCTAACGAGAAGCCCGATCTGGTCAAGACACATCTGCGAAACATGATTGTGGTGCCGGAGATGATTGGGTCGGTTATCGGTATCTACAGCGGCAAGGAGTTCAACCAGGTAGAAATCAAGCCGGAGATGGTAGGGTTTTACTTGGGGGAGTTCAGTATATCATAGTACGTTGCACCAGCAGCATCTACGCTTTGGTGGCTAATCTGGGATGCAGCAAACCTGTCAAGCATGGTCGGCCAGGTATCGGCGCTACTCACTCTTCTCGATTCATTCCCTTGAAGTAGACGGAGCATGGGGCGTGGGAGATAGAGATGAAGTGGAGAGGGGGAGATGCACTGTGCTTTTAGCTTGAATGGTGCAATGCAAATGGCATAAAAAACGACCGTTTTCCGAAATGGACTATTTCACGTTGAAATTGCACCGGTCTCTGCAATACTTCGCTCCTCGGCCGCGAGCGAACTTCTGCAAACCAGCCCATCTGGGAAGCCCTTGGATAATCTTGCTCTACCCTTCCGTCTTCTCTAGGTCTCCTCCCAGACGTATGGCATGCACTCCAGAAACCATTCCTTTCGTGTCACTGCTCGTTTGCATTCAGATTAGCAGATTTCAAGAGAAAAGCACTTCAGAGCGTATCGCTGGCAGGTTATACTGATCTGCATGCTATTGAAGGGCGTAAGAGCTTGAATCAACAATCCCTACCCACGATTGTCCACGCTTCTGGCTTGGGCCTCTGCTCTGTAGAAGCAGGTGTTCCTGCTATCATCACTTGACGACCCTTGATGGACTTCTGACGTTTCTGCTGACCGAGCGGACACCACGAGAGCATGTTGGACTTGACCCAGCTTTGGTTAATGGGCGCAGTTATGCGCTTACAAGCAATGGCGAGAGCAATGGATAAGCTCGCCGGAAAATGAACGGTCATGAGTAATTTTCCTTTTTCTTTTGTACCATGTTCCTATACTATACATACAGTTGAATCTTCCCCTAATCTGCCTCCTCATGCTTATTGGAAAATCTATTAAATCATCCTAACCTCGAGGTTGGTATCGAATTAACATCGAACCGAAATCACCGCAACCGCATGCAACAATATCTTAGACAGGAGTAGGTATCATCGCGTGATTGGAACAATGTCGCACCCTTCGCACAAAGATCTTGAACACATGAAGGCACATCGCAAGGGATCTATCCCAGGTAGACAACACCAACGATAGCGCAAAGCACTAAGGCGAAGTTGCTCGCTGCCACCGTGACACCGCTGCTCTTCTTTGTTGCAGATGGGCTTGTGCTGCTGCCAGTGCTGCTTGAAGTGCTCTCGCTTGAGGACGAGGATGTGGAAGATGACGAGGTGGAGGATGAGGAGGACGATTTCGACGAAGTAGCGTGTAGCTTAGCGGTGCTCATGGTCGAGCTCGTGGTCGAGTTCGTGGTCGAATTGGTGCCGGGCATGGTCATGTTCGCCATGCTACCTGTGCCCATTGTCGAGTTCATGCTTGAACCGGTGGTAGTTGAATTGCCTAAGGAACCAGCGGCACCCGTGGAATTGCTGCTTGATTTGGATCCAGGAGCGACGATAGGAGTAACGACGCCGCTCTTTGAGCTAGAGGAGGCAGTTGAGGAGGGCGAAGAAGCAGTGGCAGAGCCAGTTGAGGACATTGAGGACGTTGAGGACATTGAGGACGTTGAGGACGAGGCCGTGGCGAGAGCAGCGACAGCGTCAGTGGGGCAGGTTGAGCACCCGCCGAAGAGTTGGAGCATGCCAGAGTAATTGACAGCATCCTCGCCCTGTTCGATCCTCAATGCGTAATTGCCAGCATCAGGAAGCGACTTGGGTGGGGTCCACGTGGTGGAAGTTCCTTGGTCCCCAGATGCGATTGGGGCAATTGGCACGTCCAGAAGGTTATCTGCTGGGCCTTGTTGGAGAATGATGTTCACGCCCTGAGGTAAAGTCAGTGGACTGGTGGCGTGGGGGTCAGAGCGAAGTGGCCTTACATTGCCATTACCACCTGCCCATCCGATTGATTGCTTGACACCAGCAACCAAACTGGTTGGGATGGAGGTGAAGTGAAGGCTGGTTGTTGTAGGAGATTGCGCGACAGTGGTAGCGATCAATGTGGCGCACACGAAGAGGGTTTTTGTGAGTTGCATTTTGAGAGTCCGGCGAGATTGGAGTGTGTTGATGTTGTATTAAGGTGGATGAATTGATGTTGGTGTATTACGAAAGATGTCTGGAATGAGTGACAGACGGTATGAGTGATGATGATGATGATGCTGCTGCTGCTTTTTAAATGAGTGGGTGTTTTGTTTTGTAGATGCAAAAAAAGAAAAGGAGGGGGAAAAGGGGAAGAGGAAGAGGAAGAAGAGGAAGAAGAGGAAGAAGAGGAAGAAGAGGAAGAGAAGTTGAGGCGCTGCAAACAGAGAAAAGGGACGGGAGGTGAACGAGGCTAGCGGCCGGTTGGAAATTACTTTAGCCGATCACGGAAAGTATAACCGTCCGGGGTTTCATTTTGAAGCAGCTAATCACTATGCCACCCTTGACCCTAAATACGCCTCGCTTCCACCTTCTACTCCGAAGTACTTTACACATGGGAAAATTTTCTTTAGCTTGCATACAACATCACACCCGTCCAAGTTCAAATTTATCTACCAAAATAATGCGTACAAACACCAACGGCCAGCACTCAATCCCTAATTGACTTGGGTCGTCTGCTCCGTCTTCTTTCCTAAGTTATTGACATCAATGGCATTTCATTCCGCACGCATGTGGAAAGTGTGGCACAGCCGCCATGCGCAATTGACTGCTGGAACCCCCATAGGAACAGCGGTGCGATTGCTGAGAAAGGGTCCAGCGAGGCATTGACACCAACTTAAATGCATCCAAATATATGTACATCCAATTCTCAAGTGATCCTGCGGTACATCTGGCTTTTAAGCCCTGTCCTGTCACTACTCCGGCCTCTGCAGCCCCATCCACTGCAGTATCGATGGCGCTTTCTTATCTGCTAGTAGTGCTTCTTCAACTTCTTTCCTCCGCTGTAAGATCTCACGCTCGCCTGCCATCTCTTTCAGCTTCGCTATTCTCTTTTCCTCTACTTCCACGTTCTTTTTCTCGTAATGCGCTCTCAATGCCCCAAGATCAGCGGAATGGCCAGCTGGGATGTTGTACGGAGAACCAGTGTTAAAGATCCTGATGGCCAATGCGAATTAGTCTCAAGTGCTCATTTGAAGGGGGCAAGTGACACGGCGAGAGACTATCTGGGGAGAGCTCATAGCCAGCGTTCATCTGCTCTTCTCCCCCGTCCTCCGTTATGCATTTTCCCAAGCCAAAGAAATCTCAATGTACTTACTCAGGAAACTTCAGATCGATATGATGACTCCACGGACTGCCTTGGAACAAATTCCTATCCGCGCCCGCTTGTTCCACCATCTTCGTATGCATCGTATTCCGCCTTGCGTACTCATCTTGCCAGTAATTGTAGTACGCCATGGCTCGTGTAAGAAGTGGTTGTTTGCTAGGATCTCCTTTCGTGCTGGGATCGGAGGAAGACGAGCGGGAGAATTTGTAGAGAGCGAAAGAAAGCGCTAGAGCTCCGATGGATGCATAGAAACCGCGCTATCGAAAGAGATTGCAGTCAGCAGGCCAGTCTTTCATAGTAGACATACATTCAGATGGTAAGAGAAGCGTCGTACACCAAGGCTTTCGTTGTGAGGTTCTGGGTGAGGTGCGTGGTGGGTTGGCTCATGTCCGCCAGCAGACGCAGCATGGACGGAGTCCGTACCGCTACTATCTCCACCCTATGAAGCATCGTTAGCAAAGCTTCTCAAGCAAGAGTCGAACTGCAAGCATACACCAATAGGCTCGGTGACGGGCTTGTTGTCGGGTTCTCGGACGGAAGTGGTGGGGTCTGGAGGTTTGGTGTCTACGTACCCACGCCATTGACAGCGATATGGACGCTGTGCAAGGCGCAAAGTACCTCTTCGTATTTGTAGCATTGTGATGGCACACCAAGGCTATCAATGCCTTATTGAAGCGAGCTCAGAGGGGGGGTGGAGGTCAAACTGAGTCAGCAGAGTTGACCAATCAGAATTTTTGATTTAACGTCTTGAAACTTCTGGAAAGTTGACAGGTAGACCTTGGAGCTGACAAGACAGCATGATTGTTAGGCGTCCATATAGATCGCAACATCCAAGAGTCTTTCATTCTTGATTTGCTAGTTACCATCCCTTTTCCCTACATACTCCCCTTTATGCTCTGTAAAATGTTCAAACATATCCCTCTTCGCGTCATCCCACCTTTCCTCCCCTTACTCCTGCTCTCCAAAGGCCACGCCTCTGCACCTGCTTCCTCTCCTCCAGCATCTACCGGACTGATATGTCACACTGCGCATGCTTCAGAATGTTACCCAGCAATCTTCCAGCCCATGGAGCACTTTCAGCGCATCCACGACGACCAGTCTATTCCTGCTGGACTACATGTACGCATGAATCTGGCGACTGGTCTCAAAGAAGCTCGTCTCAACATTCCTGAACCGCCGGGAACACCACACGCAGACCTTGTGATCATAGACGATCTGCCGCCGCGCCCAAGTATTGAGGAAGATGGACCCGTAGCGGAAGCACCAGAGCTGCAAGACCAGTCACATCCAGACACAGAGTTTGAACGTGGATCGTATTATCCAGCCTCCTTCGATGCAGAAGAGTCCTCACTCTTCTTTTCTTCGATCGCCGCAATCCACTCCACTACAGCGCTATCAACCACAGATCTCCCCACCCTTTCTGCCCTCCAAGATCTCGCCCATTCCATCCATTGGGGTGTTGCATTGGCACGGGATACCGGCGCTTGTCAAAAGTTCTTCTCTGCGATTGATCCCGGATCCACTGCGTCAGCTGAAGTCCGTTCGGCAGCTGCTTTGCTCTTGGGCACTGCCATACACAGTAACCCTGACGCACTGGACGCATTTCTGAGCCACCCATATTCGTCCGATGTCGGCATGACCCCTGTAGTTAAAGTGCTAGCCGCACTGAGGGACCCAGTGCAAAATGATGTAACGCTCAAAACGCGGACCGTATCCTTGCTCTCGCAGCTTTGCCAAAACACCGAGCAACTTCGCATTTTTGTCCAGTCCGAGGGTCTGACTACATTGTTTGACCTATTCGAACCGGAGAAAATGACTTTGGATGAGGGGAAAGACAGGATCCGCGCCAAAGCTGCAAACTTGATACATGACCGTATACTCTCCAGCCTTGGTAGCGCAAATGGTTTTGTGTCCCAGTCTGGCTCTGAAATCAGCGGATTGAAAGACCATCACGCACTTGTAAAGGGCCTGGAGCCCTGGTGCAATGCTTTTACAAAAGCTTTGAGAAAGTACAAATTTGTGGCCATGAGTGGAGAAAATGTATCGCCAGCGGCGGATGCAGCATACGAGAGTATAAAGGAAGCAAATCAGAAACTGAGAGAAGGAAACGTACAGAGTAGGATTTGTGAAAATGAATCTGAACTGTGACTGGAAAGCACTTTGCATCTCATGAAATATGAAACATGCATTTCGTCTATTGAGCTCAAGAGCAACGTGACTGCGAGCACATGAATTTGAAGGCAACATATTGGTTTCCATCATCCCGAATGCAAGACAATGATTGTGGCCCTCCGATCAAGAGTTTCCAATGACAGTTCCAAGCACCTCAGCCATGAAAGTTCTGCTGTGTCCAGCGCGAAGCTGATTTTCTCCACGACTTCGACGAAAAAGAAAATGGCCGGGTGGCGAATCTCCGCATCGACGTAAGACGTACACGAATGTTTCTTGAATGGTTCTCCTTAAGCAGCCTCGTCAAACTGCATGTCAATCATTCCATCATGGTGACCATCTTCAGAATTCACGTCAACGTCCGCGTCTTCGTCCTCATGGATGGGGATCTGCCCTGCCTCGGCAGCCATATCAGCCTTCCCTTTCTTCGCCTTCGCAGGCCCAGTAGGCTTCGCTGCCGCCTTTCCTTTACCATGCGCTGCAGCGACGTTGCTTTTGCCCTTTCCTTTTGATTTGGTCGTCGGCACTTTCTCCTCGTCCTCGCTTACCGCCTCCTCGTCTTCGCTGCCAGAATACAATTTAGCGTTGGATTTCTTCACCACCTTGGCCGTTCCTTTCTTCACCACCTGCGCACATTTCCGAGTTAGTTCTGCTTTTCAAAGGCACAACTCAGACTCGCAAGACAGGTCTCGGGAATAGAAAGAGCCTTCTCCCCCGGGACAATGTCTTGCAATTCAGAGTTCGGCACTAAGAAAGAAGGTATTACTCTGAAATATACGAACCTTGGCTTTCTTGACAGGGGCCTCCGTGCGTTCGTGCTCGGCATCTGCAGATTTCTCCGAGGCAGCACGCTTCTTGGTGCCCTTGGTCGCAGTGGCTTTCCCTTTGGTAGGAGGTGGTAGCATTTCGCCGTTAATGCCGCTCTGTAACATGTTAGTCATGTCAAGTATAAAGCAGTTCTGGAGATTACCATCTCGTCGGATTCTTGCTTGATCGCTCCAGCTTCCTCGTCGATATCATCTTCCTCATCTTCAACACCAGCTTGCTTGACAGGCCCTTCATCTTTGCCATTGGCACCCTTCTTGGCTGGAGCACGCGGCTTCTTGGTAGTAGCGCCTCCTGCGTTGGCAGTTCCTAGAGTCCCAGCATTTTCGGGATTTTCAGCGGCAATCTCGCGCCCCTTCTGCCTCCATTTGCGGAACTTATGCTCGAGAGAGGATTCAGTGCGACCAAGCTCGTCCATGGCTGCCATCTTCTTGAAGCTGATAGCCGGGTTGCCGATGGTAGCGAAGAGGAGTGGCATGATGGAGTCTGCATCGTTACCGGCGTTTACAGGGGCTCTGCCGCCCTTGCCTTTCGGGCTGGCCTCTGTAGACATGGTTGCTGATAAGAAACGAGAAATCTGTGAAAGCAACGCTCATGAGAGTCAGCCGATAATAGTTGATGGAAATATCAATGCTACGTGGCGTGAGTGGAGTATTAGAGAGATGCAAATCGAGCTAGTAGATGCGTCAATGGGACGCTGCAAAGGTATTGTGGTAGCAAAGTCAATCCGATTGTCTACACAAGACCGCAGCGTTTAGTTGAACAGATGTTTCTTGCGAAACACATGGCCGTCGTGATGGCAGCGAACGTAATCATGGTAACGGCGGAAATGATAAGATGTCTGTCAAGTCCTGCTGTTGAGCCCATGGACGCGCTTCGAAATTCACTAAATTTGGAAGAAAGCCTCTCGCTGTGTCATCAAGATCGCGAAAGGGATTCATGATCGCTCAAAATGATGCAGGGAGGATATACCTTGTTGAAGTGAGAAAAGGGAGGAAGCTGTGAGCTTGTTTAGAAAGGAGGACTGTCACTTTGGAACAGAAAGCGCGCTGCGTGTAGAGATGCAATTGCTTCTGCATGACGAAGCAGTTGCAAGATTGACGATTTTGAGTGTTAGGAAGGTTGCAGATGTGTAATGGTGACAGTGTTAAAGGAAGACGAAGTGATTTGACGGTACCTTTGATGATGCTGAACAGCTCGTTTGTCCGAGCTCTGGTATGTGTGTGAACTGTGTATTGTGAGCATGCAAAGCTGAGGACCTCAGATGTGGTCTACTGACGTTTGATATGATGCTTTTGGCACCGAGAGTATTTGCTGACCGATGAGATGCTTGGTGAGATGTAAGAAGAAAGAAGAGGGAACAGTGAGTGCGATGATGTTGAGGCTCAAAGGCTTCGCGGAGGAATTTATTTGAAGGGCGTGACGATCACTTTCCCATCACCACATGGAAAAAGATGCTCAAAGAATAAGGGCGAGCACCCAGCAAGTTTCTCAAGTATTCTATCAGAACAGTATGGGCTTTTGGAACAGTGTGCTAGGAGGTTGGAAGCCTTCTTGCAATAGTGTTGAGTTTTCATGCTTCTGTTTCTACGAGTAGCCCCGTCCATTTTCACCGCTCCTACCCCATGCAAGTGTTCCCTTCCCTATATCCAAGTCACAGCAGGTCACATGAGGATGGAGGATCTTCGGTCAGGTCGTACCTTCACTCTACAAAGGCTTCTTTCCCCCGCTGTCATCCACCATGATGGCATCATACCCGTGGGAAACCGAAGGTCATTTAGTTATCGTGCGGGTGTTATTAGTAATACATGATACATGCACCCTTTCCCATGTCGTCCACATATTCAGGGGACAAGGCCGCCGCCAATGCGGTCTTCTTCCCCTTTTTATCCGACTTCGATCTGATGATTGGGCCCTTGGCTGGCGAATCTGATGCCTCTTCGCCAGCTTCCCGCTCCTGGGTTTTGGCGAGAAGACCTTTGATGTACAATTTCCTCTGGCTGATCCCCCGTTCTAGGATGTTATTGACGTTGGTAACGTCGTGTCTGAGCTACTTGGCACCTTTTCCGACCTTCAGCCCGTATTGATTGGGGAAGTGCATATGGTAAGTAACTCCTGTGGACGGCGCTGGCTTGGGATCTGTCCAACGCACGAAGAGGTTGGCAGGGAAAGGTACCATTGCCACTAAGAATGCAAAGCAACCATGAACATTCTTCTGCAAACAAGATTATTTCGCGCCTAAAGTCCGAATCTTACTTGGATATCTTCGACAACGCGACCCCAGCGAGCCTAGTCAATGCTTTGGAGTGGTTGGAGTGTGAAAAATGCATCTGAGGGTATCTATCTCTTTGTTACGTGCGATCCCCCGATGAATGTTTCTGATAGCCTTGGTCTTTAGCCCCTAAACACAACTGAGAACGGTAAGGCTCTTTCCCTGCAGCATTCACAGGACTTTATCTGCAACCCTGTAAATACATTACAAAAGTGTTCGAATTTTTTAGAACGATCAGACTGTCGCGTGAGACTCAGAAGCCGCCAAGCTTGCGCATGACCCTCTCCTCCCAAGTCATCCTATTCCCTAAAGAGAGAAGAAACGCCGTAAGTACCGATTGCGCCGGCCACTTGATCTCGAGTACTCCAATCTCTTATGCCTTTTCCATTATCCAGCTGCTGCCACGACTTGGCCTGCTTGGCTGTTCTTCATCTGCTCGCCCTCGACTTCGACGGGCGGGGAAGGTGCAGACGAAGGTGTGGGTTTTGACTCTTTGGGATGTTGTACGCCATTTGGAGCTGGGGCTGGGCTCGGCTTTCTCTCTGAAGCTAAGACTTGTGGCCGCCACTTTGCAAGATGCTTCGCGGTAGGAGCTTTGGCGTCATCGTCTGAAATGTATTAGCAAAAGGCGTGGAGGGGCCGATGTACGAAGACTTACAGTTCCGCCACAGATCCTCTAGCGCATCAATAGCTATGTCACGGGCTGGTGGTTTCATCAGGATCAAGTAGCTAAAACGCTGTTAGAGAATTGTTGAAACACAACGTCAACAGCAGGATGGACCTACAGTAGGGAGTTCACCGCCAATTGAACTCTCTCCGGATCCCTCGCGAGCCCTTTGACACGGCCCAGCACATTTGCGTTGATTTCTGGGATCTCTGACAGGAATTTGATCAAGTGCTTATCCTTCGCATCCAAGTATGGCACAATCCCGTCTAGAACCCTGAGCATCCATTTCCCGTAGTGCTGCTTTGGCTTTGGCAGAGTCACTCCGTCCTTCTGCTGCTCGCTGCTTTGTTTCTGTATTCGGTCATTATACCATTCTTCATTCAGCCATGCAATTGCTACCGGTATCCTGGTCCGAAAGTCCTCGATGATGAACTTCCAAAGTGTTTGCCGGATCCCATCGCTCAAGCTGGAACCTGTCACCTGTTTCTCGACCATTGTTTTAGAGTCATCGTCTTCACTGCTGTCATCATCTAGCCCAGCAGAAGCGCGTGTCGCCAGTCTTGTGATGACCGTGGTCCAAGCCTCTTTGTCGTAACTACTTCCCGCCAGCCTGTTCAACCCCGATCTCTGCTTCTTGGCTAAAGGAGCTTCTTCTAGAACATTCATCATGCTAAAAACCCGGCTGATGGTCCCTTTCCCTATTTGCATGGTATCCTCAGCGGTTAAGGGCGGAGGTTGCGGAAGCTTGAACGGCCCAAGAGCAACTTCCGAGGGAGACTGCAGCGGGTCTTCAGGTGGTAGAGCATCTGCTTTGTTGATGATTTGCTCTCTATCCTCGCTGGGCTCAAAGTCAGGCTCATAATCCTCTTCATCGTCGCCAAGAGCTTGTGGTGGTGGCTTGGTAAGCGATAGGTAGCGAGCTCGGACGTGGTTCAGAGCTTGGTCCAGAGCTTGTTGATCAATGCGCACGAGGACTGGTGGGATGATCCTGACCATTATATCTAGGGTCAGTGATGTTACGTCGAAAGTTGCCAGAGCCGGATCCTTTGTCAGTGTGAACAGCTGACCGAGACTAACGGGACCAGGTGGGAGAGGTTCAGGCTCTGGCCGCTCAAGCAGTTCCGCTCCGAGACGTCGTCGTTTGTTATTATCGAGACCGTCAGTGGGTTCGCTAGGCAGTCCTCTCTTCCGACTTCCTTCATCAAAGACATCCAAGCGGATTCGCGCAAGACGGTCCACGTATGCCTTAATTCGATCTACAAATGGACCGTTCTCATTTCTGATACCCTGTCAATATCGTTGATTTCTCAACCCGTGTGGATAAAACGCATGCATACCTTCGGAGAACATTCATAAGCAACGCCCTTGTCGTACGCTCCATAGACTTGATCTGGACCCTGACTTTGGGAGTCATGGGCGAGTTGGCTTGTTTCATTGGATTGAAGGTCAAGATTGCGGAAATGATTTTGTTGGCAATGGACTGGCGAGTGCGGAGGAGTGTGCCAAGGCAATTGAGGGTTGCGTTGATAAGAACGGCATCACTGGAGGCATAGCATCAGGGCTGAGACTTAGAAAATCTACGTGCGTTACGGTACGTACCTCTTGTCCTCGTTGAACGCATTGAGAAGTCTATCCAGCAGTCCTGATGCTTCAGGCTCCAGTCTTGGGGGTGGTATCAATGGATGATCTCGCGGGACTAAAGCAATGGAGACCTCGTTCTGATCCGGACGCTGTAGAGTTGTATCAGTAGCTTGCTCTACGCTGGGAGCCGTTGATATGTCACACACCCTTGGGTCTGCGATTACACCTGGTGTCTGCACCTGGACGACCTTTTGTACAAACTTGATGCAGCATATTCGGACTCCCGTAGCAGCAGTGTCCCATCTCTTCAATATATTCGACTTGATCGACGCCATTTGATTCCATACTGGCACATCGTGCGGGTTCGCAATGCTGAGAACAGAAAAAGGTAAGACAACATTCCCCTCGACCGCAGAGTCTCATGAATCTACGTATAGGATATACCAGTGCCTGGCTACGGGGCGGGAAGAGGGGTTGCACGTACATGTAGCGGAACACTAGGCAGTATATGCTTGCTGCAGTCTGCACGACACTCTTGACCACTGCAGCATCCTCCGACGGTTTCTCCAGCAAATCCTTCAGTATTTGGAGAACCCCAACAGCCGAATTCTCCTTCTGGTACGATGCAAATGTAGGGCTAGCAAAGGTCTCGGCAAGGAACTCAGCACCCCATCTTCGTAGCTCGAGTCGAGCATTTGCCCCAACGATGGGCAGGATACCTTGTACGATTTGAGGGTAGAGACCGGCATCCGCGAGGACGATTTGACGCGCAGCTTCGAGTTGAGCAAGCTGATCAGGTACAGAGAGCGTCATGGTGATCCTTTCAAATCGCAATTGATGTGTGCGGTTGTGATTACCCGAATTGTCGAACGTGTGCTACAAGGGAAAGATGTGGAAGCCCAGTAAGGGAAGAATGACAGCTAGCTAAGACACCATGACAGGGATATAGGACATGGAGGTATCCTGGACACCGATGATGAGCTCAATGAGACAGCGTGTCTTGTTCAGTGTCAAAGTATCTACGATGTCAAAGGGGGTTGGGTGTTGTAGTAGTGTTGTAAGGCAAGAAGGAAAGAAAGTCGAAGCTCTCAAAGTTCATGCACAATCTGTCAAAAGCACGCTAGCAAGCTTCCCGCAAGCAAGGGCCTCAATGATGACCTTTCCCCAATCGTCAACTACCTTACATTAATCACAATGGCCATGTAAGAGATAAATCCTTGTCGTCCAATTACTATACTGACCAGCTTCGTCAAGTCTACCCCGCTCGTCTTACTACGACAAGCATTACCGCCCAGCAGCTTCCTTGATTCGTGCTCGCCAACCCTACCTGATCCGCAACATGGTCACTGGTCTTGCTCTTTGCGCTTTCACTATTGGTGTTTGTACGTTGTGCTTCTATCCTACGCAAAAAATAAGAGCGATGCTGATTGTACAGACTCGTGGACAATCAACGCTGTAGCTCAAGACGACTTCTCCGACGTGCCAATTCCGGACGCCCCAGCACAGTCGCCACATTCACCGCATACTGGGCTTGAGAAATCCGTCAGTGCCGCTGCATTGGACGAGCAGAAAGAGAAGAGGTTGAAGTCATGAGAAGCGTAAAAAAAGGAAGAAGCAAGGATCATACGAGACCATCCGGACGTTGCGAAAGGCTGGTTGGCGAAGCGCAAAGAAAGTGACCCCAGATGGTATATGCGGACAGTGATACTGGTGTATCTTCGTGCCGTTAAATGAGAAGTGCAATTTTTGGAATTAAAGAAGGATGGTGTAGCGCCAGCTATGATACATTTCACTCTAGGCGCATCGAGGGTTTCTCGACAGCAACGAGCAGGAAGCAGGCACAATTAGATCTGTAACGAGCAACGGGCCTTTTATTGAATTGAAGTGGAAGGGTTTCGATCATTGATGTTAAATGTCAGATATACTGTTCCAAACTACGTCACATTATCACAAACGCGTCTCACTTCTCAGTCCACAATAACCTTGCATTGCCGACAGGGTATCAAATTCTCTTCTGTTACAGTGACGTCCCGCACCTCCAATTTTTGAGCCAGTTCCTTACGTACACAATTCTCCGAATTATGGTTGGTTCTGTCTATATATTAAAACACAGCCAGTATCCCCAAGACTACCGCTAATAGGCCATTATTGACGCGGAGTACAGTTCCTGCATTTGCGCCTTTCGAAGAACCAGTTGGGGTGCTCGTACTGATAGTAGGTGCAGAGGTTCCGCTCGCTGACGATGCTGATCTGGTTGCACCTGATGTAGACGAGCTGGAAGCTGATTTGCTAGTGGACGCATGGCTTGTAGCAGAGGTCTCAGAATTGAGGGTGGTTGTGCTGGTATCGATGGAAGAAGAAGCAGAGGAGTAGGAACCAGAGCTTGATGCGGTGGTCGTCAGGGTAGACGGCGAGGGGCTAGCAGATCCAACAGATTTGGAGCCATTTACAGTAATATCGTCGCTGTAGTTGGCGTCACTCGCGTTGCTGTCCGAAGAAATCTCAATGGTATATGCTCCGCTAGCAGTACCAGCGGGAACTGTAAAAGTGTAGGAGCCGGAGTTGGCGATTCCAGCTGTAGATAAACTGTTAGTGCTGTGCAATTCAGGAATGAGGACAACATGCGGAAGTACTCACAAGCGAGCACGATTCCCTTGTTCAAGTCGCTTGTAGGACCGTTGCGCAATGTCAGAGTTACAGTACCAGAGGTCGTAGGAGTCCACGTGAACGTGGATGAGGTGCCAGCCGTGACAGTGAAGCCTGGCAGAGTCGTGGGAGGGTTCGACGTGGGTCCAGACTGCGCGGCGACAGCTGCGAGCAGGCATGCGATCAGAGAGAGTGGAGCGACGCGCATTTTGAATATTGCGACAGAATGCTTTGTGTATTCAGGAGACGCGACTAAATGAAGGAGAGAGGGGGAAGAGTACACTGGGCCAGATTGAAAGGAAATGGGAAAGGCGCCGATGCGGGAGCGATATCTGATGCAGACGTAGATACGAAAAAAGAACAGCACTTTGAGAGGCAATGATGTTGAGGTGAGCTGGTGAGAAATGAAATCGTACTCGTGGAGGAGCTGAATTAAATGAGCTGGACCCTGAAACCTGGGGATCGTGGCTTTGCCCGGCCCCCAATCATGGCTCTAGAACAAAGTCGAAATAGTCATTGAATACGACAACAGTCAGCGCCTACACATACACAGAGAGGATGTGAATGGTCGAATAAAGGGCATTTGAGGCTAGTCATGTACCTCCAATGCGATGATTCGTAGAAGATTTGGAAAGGCATAGCTCCAGGTCTTCATCCTCCTAGTCGCCCTTCAGCTGGCCACCAAGATGAGCACGATAGGAAGCACGAGAAGAGCAAGCATTGGAGCTGTGCTGGTGGAGAAGCTCGGGCAGGTCTGAATGGCAGCCGGGCGACGCTGCAGGCACGCCCTGCCACTCTGGAGGCTTTTTGACCGCCAAAAAGGTCTGTGAGGAGGATGAATGTTGACAATGAACGTACACTAACCCGAGCTTCAGCGTCGAACGAGCCGTATGCAAGATCGGGGGCATCAAAGGTTATCTCCTCGTATGAGCAAGCCTGGGTGGTGGGATCTGGGCCCAATCCGGATTCCATGCGAGTCTATCTCGACTGCTCTGCCTCGAGTGCGTCAAGCTGCTGGCGGTAGCAGATTAGCCAATTCTAGCCACGCATTGCACGCAGCTTATGCAGCTTTACGCAGCTTTACGCAGCTTCATCAAAAGCAAGTTCTGCAAACAGAATGGTTAGATGTCGAGGGAAAGTGAAAATTTGAGAGACTGAGTTTTAGCCGACCCGAGCCGGGAAAAGAGGTGGCTCTTTCTTCCTTCTCTTTTCGAGTACTCCACTCTATGTGTTCTCCAAAGACTGCTGGTAATTAATAACGGATACTCTACATGATCAATACCATGGTCACTCTGGCCGAATATGATAGGGGCAATGGCAATGGACCCATGTACCAGTGAAGCTTACTCTCTATGAACATGAGTCTTGCATCAAATGAAGCAGCGTGGCACCTTTAACCGAATCTCCTCTAAGATTGGCCAAGCATGAGCCAATCATTCTCCTTTGGCTTTGGGAGCGATGACATTGAAGAGAATGGAGGTGAGATGGCCGATGTTGGGCCCTTGTCTTTGCATGACACCCGGGAAAATAAGCCTGTTGCTGTCACGGAGCCCAAATTGCACAAGCTTCAAGATCTGGTACGGAAACGTTACTCTTCACTCCCTTAGTTTCGCAAGCGCACTCTTCCTTCCTCTTTCCTCACACGAATCTTCATGGCTTTGGTTTACTACCGTGCTTTGGGCTGCGCAGCTACTTTCACCGTGCACAGTCTTAGAAGAACCTAGACTCCAATCACTGATACCTTCAGTATCGATGGCATCATACTGCATGCTTACAACACATGCAAATTGTTTGCAATGCCTTGTCCCTTCTTCCCTTCAAATTCCTACAATTGCCGCCTGTATAATCTGACCACTGCAGCTTTCTGCTCTTCCCTCCAAGATCTCTTACCGTACAGTCCAAATTCGATCTCCCGCCGGCATACTCAATGTACCTCGGCGCGAGCTTTTTGATATACGAGCACAGCTGATGGCCGAAGATGAGATCTCTGATCAGTCCAGCCCAGTGGTCGGTCTTTCGACTGATGACATTACGCCAAATGTTTACGAGGGAGGTTTCAAGACTTGGGAATGTGCTGTAGACCTTGCTGGTCATCTATTCGGAAGTCTCAGCAAGGGTTGGGAATTGGGAGGGCGAGTTGTGCATGTCGTCGAGGTACTTTACGCTCTGCTCGATTTGGCTCTGTGTCCAATCAATACTTACTAAATTCTCCCGTGACAGGTGGGCGCAGGCACAGCTCTTCCAATTCTCGTGTTCTTCGACTTCTTCCTCAAACAATTGTCACCCTCGTGGCGTGCCGTTCATCTGTCGGTCGCTGACTACAACCTGTCAGTCCTGGCAAATGCTACCCTACCTAACCTGTTACTCACCTGGTACTTTGTACAGTCCCCAGCGATCCCCGAACCTGCAGGCGATCTCGAGATAACCCCGGACCTCCTTTCACGGTTCGTCAAGGACCTTTCGGACAAAGTCATACATATATCAGGCATTTCAGGAACTTGGAACGAAGCGTTCACTGATCTCCTCCTGCCAGTCGAGGATCCTCAACGTCGGAGTCGAATCGAGACCATCTTCCTAGCGAGCGAGACAATTTATTCGCCTAATTCGATACATGCTTTCACTCAGGTCCTTCTCAAGGCCTTGAAAAGCGCCGAGGAGACACATGGGCATGGAAGAGCATTGGTCGCGGCAAAGAAAATTTATTTCGGTGTCGGTGGTGGTGTTGATGAGTTCCTCAAGGTTTTGAACGAGCTGGGTGGCAAGGGAGCCACGGCCTGGGAGTCCAAGGACGAAGGCGTTGGCAGGGTCATAGTGGAGGTCCAGAGCGCCGGTGGCAATGCAGCCAAACGGTGAGGCTTGAGCTTTGCGGTTAGAATGAAGCAGCTCATCCATATAGAATGTGTACGTTCGCACTACCTCTAGCTCCTTTGACCACAATGTGGAACCCAGCTTGGCTCTGATACTGCCACTTCTTGTCTCCCCCTTACATTGTATAATTCAGTAGAAGGACTGGCGGGCATTGCTTTTTATAGCATCATCCACCAACTGTTGGCATTGTCAGGTCTCATCATAGTGAAGTCGTTCTCGTCTTTCTGAAGCTATGCTGCAAGTATTTCGTCTATCGGCCCAAGCAGGACTATCTTTCTACTAGGCCTGCACACACCGATAGTCATCTTAGGCTTATGCCGCGTACCATTCATGGCCTTGTAATAGATTCTGTGTCTAATGCTTGCATCCGATCCGAACGGGTCGCTTATTCTGATTGGGCGCATGAGAAAACGCGGGTAACTCTTGAGACATATCATATACCTGAACTTGTTAATCCAACGAAGAGCAAATTTGGCCACTGGCAGACCTCGAGTCTGAGACTTTTGTGTATACAGTATAACAGGCAGGTCCCCTACCGCCGATGATTGCTACCTGAGAATCTTGTATTTGCAGACTTGCCTTGTTTCCCTTCTCTGACACCGACCATTGCGTTTTCTCGGCAATATGAAGTATTTTAGGCGATTCGCGATGCCATCCATCCTTCGAGACCCTGATAGGATAGCATCTTACAGTTGCGAAGCGCAAAGAAGTCTATTCGTGGAAATGGCAGTGGAGGAGCTTGATGACACCCTCTCGTTCTAGCAATTCCCTCAATTTTGGCGAGCCATTCCTTCAGTAAGATTCCTTTCACCCGTCGATTTCATGAAGCATTCTCGCGCTTTCCGCTTGTGGTCTACTAAGTAAGGAGGAGGGACAATTTTCAAGGCCACAAGACCGCTTGTCTTTCTTACCCGTCGTTCTTTGTTGTTCGCTAATCTCTTCTTATACCATTCATCCTGCATCAGCGGTCTTTCCCTGGGCACTTCTGTAAAATAGAGCCATGAACTCTTCGAGGAAAAGCCTTACCAGCCTCCTAGCACCCATCTGCTTCTGCATTCTCTTATTCCTCCTCACTCCGACGACTATCGCCACGCCGGCACCCGTGCCAGCGCCCGCCAACGGTGACCCATGTGGTCCAACGGTCCAAGACAATCCGAACTATGCAGACACCTGCTCCGTTGCGCCCGTTCTTGTCAAGAGCCCTCAACCTTACGGCGTAAACTGCACGGCCGTCACGCCAATCGAAGGTCCCGAGTCTGTATCGTGGGGGAATTGCAGTGCCTCGTTCCAAGATGTCTGCGAAAAAGCAATCGACACGCGTACTCGCCCCGGAGTCTGGATTTGGAGCGACCTGGCACTGGGCTGCGCCGTCGGTTTCTTCTTACCACCTTATCAGGGCGCTGCATCTTTACAGAATAATACGAGATGCATAGAAATATTCACAGCTATGAACGACAGTTGCTCGACCAGTGTGCCTGCGAGCAATTTTGGTGGTGTCAATTTGAGAACGCTGCCGGGTCATCCACCATCGATTGTTAATGGGCAGGCGGTCTATGACGGGTACCCGTACAATGATATCACTTTCTATGGGAATGCAGTGAATGTGGGATATCCGAGCTATGCCATAACTTATACGCCAACGACGAATCCGGATGCTTAGGGAGAAGACGGGGGCGTGAGCATGAGTGGAATAGATTTGTGGCGTGACGGATCGGACCTGATAATCTTTGGAGTAAGTGGCTCGCTGTTCGTACACGTCGTGGGGCTGTCGTTGGGCAGGGTCGTAGGTCGCTGGGAGAGCTGTGCCTTTGTAAGCTTTACAGTATCAGAGGAGTTGAGCCTTTGACCAATTTCATTGAGCAGATTCGTAACACCTCAAATATTCAATTTCCTTCCTCCTTTTCCCTTGTCAATGTCCCAGAGACTTTGGTTCTATTCTTAAGGAACAGGCCCGCTTTACCGCTCTTTCAGTCCCAATTGTCATACATATGATCTTCCGAACGACTTCCCTTCTTGCCGAATGCTCGAGGTCATGTTCCTTAGATCTCTGACATGATGCCTCAAGGATCTGTGCGTTCTCCCGATTCTTGCTTTCATGCTTGTAATAAACACAATTGACTCGAGCCTTCAAAAAAACCACCGATTGTCTCCAATGTTGAAGTCCATCACTGTCACATGTATGACCCGAGTCACGAAAAGCATACTGGTCCTGATAAAGATTACACTAAACTTCCCTCATACCGGATTCCCCTCACACTGAGCATGAAGTCGGCGTTCACCATGCGAATTAGAACCCGTTAATTTGATGTACAAAGGATCTCGTTGACAGCCATCTCAAATCCCGTTTCAAAATCAAAGACACCATTTGAACAAAGGATGACCATAAGTTTGCAGCAGATGGCCCTTGAGGTCCACAGGATGGCAGAGTCACTCTCGTCTTCCTCCTACCACACCTTCCGACAATCGCTATTTGACCATGGAAAGTCCTCGAGAGGCTGCTGTAAGAGGTCTTGTATTGTGGCAACTAGACGGTAGATTTTATCCCGAACCTCCCAAGGCAGCTTGAAGAGGGTGCGTCTCTGTTTGATGGTCCGCCATAGTGACGGAATCTGCGTGGGTGAAGGTCGTCGGTAATGATTAAGTGACCGAGGGACTCATTGCTTAAACAGAAGTCGCCAACAGGTTGCTGACGGGGCAACAAAGCGCTCGAGGTGAGGTGAAGATGGGTGTGTCAGAGCCACATGATGTATGTTGCTACAGAGTTATATATGATCTATCATAATTATCAGATTGGGAGTGTGAGTGGCATCATGACCGAGGCTCCACCGTCAACGACCATGTTAGCGCCAGTCATGTAGCTGCTGAAACCGCTGGCTAGAAAGCCAGCTACTCTCGCAACTTCGCTTGGCGACCCCGCACGCTCAAGGCCAATATGCTCCTTCTGTGACTCAGGCGATTGCAGGTTTGCAGGAGGTAATTGAGATTTCATGCCCCGCATGTCGAACCCCTTCAAATCTATACCGACATCAATCTGACCTGGTGATATGCAATTGATGCGAACGCCAGAACCTTTGAGGACGGCCACGCCGGCCTGCACAACTCCCAATGCTGCGTGAGAACTCATCGTGTAGCAAGGGCCCCAGCATCCCCCATACGTCGAGGCTACGGAGCTGACAACGATGATGCTTCCATATTTCTGATCTTTCGGCGCAGCATTGGGGTAGTTGCCCTTGCTCGCCAGCTTTCCCATAGCAGCAGGTGCATATTTCAATGCGAAGAACGGCGCTAGACTGTTCGCCTCGAAGCACTTCTGGAGATCGGAAGGCGTTGTCATGTCAATTGACGGGGGACCCAGCAGGCCGGAACTGCTGACCCAGACATCGAGTCTCCCCCAGGAGTTTAAGATGTCATCGATCAGGGTCAGGGTTGCTTGCTCGTCGGCTGCAATCAAAGGGTACGGTATTATCTTGGTGTTGGGGTGGGTTTCGCTGAGGGTGGAGGCTATGTCGGAGGTGTCTTCGTTGGTAGTTCTGGTACAGGCATAGATGCAAGCTGCCCCATGCGCTGTGGTAGCGTCACGTCAGCTCTTGTCAAAGCTGAGTCCAGCTGCTGTCTTACCAGCGAGCTCGCCAACGATTGCCTGGCCAATTGACTGCGTTGCCCCTGTGACGACGCAGACGAAGCCGTACAATTTGCCATCTGAGCGATAGGGAGAAAAATGGGAGGAGTCATTTAGGTCGGGCATGGTCAATGTTCCGGATGGAGAAGCTGACTGGGTTGGGGCTTTTGGAAGGAGAGGTAGGCGAATGGACATGGACCAGATGGGCTTGATGGGCTTGCCGGGCTTGCCGAAGGTTCGAAAGAAGACATGCCGAGGGCGAATTTAGGGAGAGCCAGCTGGGTCTAAAGCAGTAATGCTCTTTACTCTCTAGAGACTGGATGGCCAATCAATAGAATGGCATTTTAGAAGCTTCATGGTAGTTGTCGACAGCGTCTCCGCGGTTCAACTTTGGCTCCTTGGAGCTGCACTTCCGACTTCCTTACCCCTAATTTCTGGATCATTGAGAAACGAAAAAGTTCCCACAAGCCCCCCCCCCCCCCTCGAAAATTGAAAATTGAAACTTTAGGAATAACTTCATAACGATAGATTATAATTCTTTAAAAAGTTTATGATTGTTAGAAGATGTTATTTAGATGAAGACTCTCAGATTTTAATATACTCTAATTATCCACTATACGATAAAATAGAAATCTATTAAATTCTCGAGATTTATTAAGAAAGTGTTACGTTTCCGTGAACTTGGCATAGCTTAGTCTAGCGTGACTTGGCGTCGTGTAACTACTTTCTTCGTTCCTCTCGTAGCTTTCTAGAGGAATCAATCAATCAATCAGAACCATACAAAGAAACACCTTTCTTCTTCGTGAAACTCCTTTCCCGGAGTACATGCATGCTTCTCATACCTGTAATCTTAATAGAAAGTCTTAAGATTAACGGTTATAGAATAGTCGAGGTAACTTTTCAACGTAGAATAAAGATTCTTAATATATATTAATAAGATTTTTATAATTTGTTATTTAGTATTTAATATTATAAGTAAAAGTAATAGAAATTATAGATTACAAAGAATAGTGGTTGTAAAGCTATTCAAGAAATCGGTATCGGCGGGGCCTGCGATAATCCTTAAGGGCCGAGAGGCCTTGGCGTGCCAAGTCTGTCCTTTCCTCTTCGAATGAATGAGGGAATGTCGATTGGTGCTGCCATTATGCCATCCATTATAATACCAAGTATTATGCAATAATCGAATCAGAGCCATTGCATTTCAGGAGACCGCAAAAAGACCAGGTTCTTTGCTTCATGACTGACCCAATCTTTCCTTCTCTGACACTTTCTTTTCTTGCAGCCACAGCCGTGCTTTTCTGATCTCAGCCTGCGTGCTTGTGGTATCATGAGACATGCTTTGAATCGCACCAAACCGAATCTATGAATGACCGCAATACGCTAAGCGTTTATGAATAGCATGAGTTGCGACAAGAGACCGTCTCTGGGGAACTTCGAGAACTCCTGTCGAAGCACCATCGGACCGAACAGGAAGCTGTAAACAGGAAGACCCGACTTCAGTTGAACAAGATGCGCTACTGTGACATCGGCCATAAGCTAATTCAGTCTTTTTCGACTGAAGCATTTCCTATTTCGTCCCTACGGCCTCCATTGTTGCCTATTGAAGCTAGGTCAATCTTTCTTTGCATCAAGGTGCTCGCTTTAAGCTACGAAGAGGCCGCACCCAGCTCATAAGCTTGCCCTTGGATGCGATGACTGCCCAGCACACCATTTGTTTTCGATCAAGCTCATCCGAGTCTCACGTCTCGGCAGCACTTTTGATTGACAGCTTCACGCCAGATAGACTCACACAGAGGAGACTGAAAGTCAAGGGAGAAACCAACGTCTTAGTCAAGGCACAAGGAAGAGAAATTCGGAGGTTTGTCATGGATCAGTATCGGCACCCGAACAGACCTCAAAGATGCAAAGAAAAAGGATTCGCAGCCATCAGGGCTGCGACTCTCTGAGTGGAGCTGACATTTACGTCACATATAGCTCGCCAACAAGATGCGATACGACCGACTTACCCGACTTAGCCTTCGTCGGGACCTCTTACGGTCCATGGCCTCGTTCTAATGGCATCTACGACAGTGTCTGGACCGATATACAACCTGTAGAGCAAGATGGGTACTACAGTTTAGACTATCGTAGTCCTTACAGCTAATTCCAATCTGCTGAAAGAGCTGATGCGCTGCAAACGAATGAGAAGATCCAATTCCGACCGCAACAGGTCCTGAGGAATGGAGGCTAGATAGAATTATCATTCCAATGGCCCATATCCTCATTTCGCAACCAGAATTTTCAGCTCCCGAGGAATGAAGGCTGTTTTCCGAACGCGATGTTTACATTTCGAATTGGCTTATAAATACCCCACGACGCGTTATTCTCCTGAGCTTTTGTTTTCATTCTGCGTGAGATGAAGATTCCCCCTTTGCCGAAACATTTCAACTCAAGAGGCACCATGGCACTAGCCATTCTAGTCGTTCTTTACACGTATCTTGGTTTGGCTGCTGCGCTTTCAAAGGAGGAATGGCGGTCTCAGTCGATCTACCAGCTTCTTACCGACCGCTATGCTCAAACCAACGGAAGCACGGCGCCTTGCGGTAATCTCGGAGATTATTGCGGTGGCTCATGGCAAGGAATAACCAACAACCTCGACTACATCCAGGACATGGGCTTCACAGCTATCTGGATATCGCCTATCACAGAGCAAATACCAGGCATCACCTATGAAGGGGCGGCTTACCATGGATTCTGGCCACAACAGATCAACCAGGTCAACTCGAATTTCGGGACTGCAGCGGACTTGAAGGACTTGTCCAATGCCCTGCACGAGAGAGGCATGGTATGTTGGTCAATCATTCCAAGAAGGGAAGGCGCTGATGTGGCTTAGTATCTTATGGTTGACATGGTTACGAACGACATGGCTTGGAACGGCAACTACACCACCGTCGACTACTCTATATACGACGTTTTCAATGACTCAAGTTATTACCACACGTACTGTCCCATCACCGATTACCAGAATTCAAGCAACGCGGTGGAATGTTGGTCGGGTGATCAGCATATCTCGCTTCCTGATTTGGCAACGGAAAATAGCGTTGTTCTGAGCAAATGGGAAGCGTGGGTCTCAAATATTACTAAGACCTATGGCATTGACGGCATTCGGCTTGACGCTTGTCTTGAACAAAACCAACAGTTTTTTACGTCCTTCGAAGCGGCCGCCGGAATGTACATTATATGTGAAGTCTACGACTACCCTATACCTAAGGTTTGCGATTACCAGAATTACGTGAGTGGATTGCTCAACTTTCCCGTATGGTATTTGATCACCGATGCCTTCGGTTCCATCAGTGGCAGCATCACCAATCTGTACAACGGAATCACCGAAATGCAAGGAAATTGCACAGATGTTTCCCTTCTGGGAAATTTTGTGGAGAACCACGACGTCGATCGTCTCCCCTACACGGTAGAGGATATTGGACTGGACCAGAACGCCATTGCCTTCGCCATGCTCAACGATGGCATTCCCATCATATATGCGGGAGAAGAGCAGCATTATTCAGGAGGCTCCCCCCCTGCCGACCGAGAGACAACATGGACCTCTGGATACAATACCACCACCATCTACTATCAGCTTATCAAAAAGATCAATGCGCTCCGAGCGTGTCTAATCAATAACGACGCGACATATCTGACAACCGAATCCGTCCCTTTCTTCCTGGACACTCAAGTGCTGGCTGTTAAGAAGGGAAGCACTCCGGCGGCGCAGTTAGTTGGAGTCTACAACAATCGCGGTACTGGCGCCGCATCATATACGATCAACATGGAGAATACCGGCTGGACGGCGGGCGACCTTGTCTACGAGATATATACGGAACAGACTGTCACAGTGGCCACGGATAATACTCTTCCCGTCTATATGTATGGCGGGCAGCCTAGAATGTACTACCTTCAGTCATCGTTCCAATGTCCCTGCGCTGATAGCACCAATGTCTGCTTACCCAGCATCTCGGCGACAACCGCAACACCGACATCAACGTCCATCGTTTTACCAACTACTACCACGCCGTCCACGTCCACATCAACCGTTCTGCCCACTTCGACAATAGCTTCTTCTTCGGTAGAAACTTCAAGCTCCGTCCTGGGATCTTCCAGCTCTTCACCAGTACTTACAAGCTCTACGACAACCGCTATACCCACTTCGACAATAACAACTTCTTCGATAGAGACTTCAAGCTCTATACCGGGGTCTCCCAGCTCTTCAGCGATATCCTCAAGCTCTACGACAACCGCTATACCCACTTCGACAATAACTACTTCATCGATAGAGCCTTCAAGCTCTGTACCGGGATCTTCGAGCTCTTTACCAGTACTTTCGAGCTCTACGACAATCGCTGTACCCACTTCGACAATAGCTACTACTTCGATAGAGCCTTCAAGCTCTGTACCGGGATCTTCAAGCTCTTCAGCAATATCCTCAAGCTCTACGACAAGCTCTACAGAAGTTTCAAGCTCCGTTCCGGGATCTTCCAACTCTTCACCAGTACTTTCAAGCTCTACGACAACCGCTATACCTACTTCGACAATAGCTACTTCTTCGATAGGGACTTCAAGCTATGTACCGGGATCTTCCAGCTCTTCAGCAGTACCCTCAAGCTCTACGACAAGCTCTGCAGAAGCTTTAAGCTCCGTCCCGGGATCTTCTAGCTCTTCAGCAGTACTTCCAAGCTCTACTATTAGCTCTGCAGAAGCTTCGATCTTACCGTTTTCTTCCAGTCAAATTACATCCTCGGTCACCAGCGTTAGCGGCAATTCGTTAACTATTCCAGCGTCCGCAAGCTTGTCTGCAACTGTTTCATCCTCGGCAGCACCCGCTCCTGCAACGGCAGCACCTATATGCCCGTCTGCGGACGGAAGTACTTTCACTTCGAATGGCCAGGATTTTGTTGTAGGTTGCGGCATCGCCAGTGACCAAGCATACTTTACTCGAATTACAGGTACCGACATAGCAGACTGTGTTCATATATGCACTACGTTCACAGGAACACCAGTTTGCGAGGCGGTGACTTACAGCGACGGATTCTGTTATTTGAAATCCGACCCTGGAGCCGTCTACAATGAAGCCGGCTCGGACAGCGCCTTCGTGATCAGCACCTTGAATGGCCCTGAGACTATAGCATCCGGGTACTTATCCGGCAATATCTCACAGTCGAACCCAGCCTGTCCCGATGCCAACGGAAACACCTTCGAGTTCAACGGCTACGTCTACGTCGTGGGCTGCAGTATTGACAACTACGTCGTTGACATTTCCACGGCCCCTGGCGCCGATCTTGCCACCTGTGTGGAGAGCTGTATTTCTTTCTCGGGCACGCAGTCTTGCGCGGCTGTGACCTACAACAACGGAAGCTGCCACTTCAAAGCTTCGGTTGGGACGGTCTTCCCCGCTACTGGTGCGGAGACCGCCTTTATCATAGCGAACAACGCCACCGGCAACCCGGTAGCATTAACCCCCAGCCCACCCAGGCCAAGCCCACCGTCGCCCGGCAACCCATCTCCACCACCTAATCCCCCCGGCCCACCGTCGCCTGGCAACCCATCTCTACCATCTAATCCAAACGTATCCCCGGGCCCACTGTCACCCGGCAACCCATCCCTACCGCCTAATCCCACCGGCACGTATACGGTCTCCTATGGATATGAGATAGTTGTGTATGTGCCCCTCGAGAGCGAGTGCCCGACGGCTGGATCAATATGACAGAAGGGCAGAAAGTTCGTAACGTTGACCTTACATGGCTGAGGACCCATACTCAACGGGTAGCGCGTTTCTACAGTTGCGCTTTGCAAAGAGTCCTTCCGTTCACCACTTTAGATAGAGTTCCTACCTACCTTACCAACTATAATATATGACTGAGCTTTGCCTTTGTTGAATCTACCAGCGCTATCGTCTCTCAACCCCAACGACTCCGAGCAATAGCAGACTTAACACCATAGATCCTACGCGCACATGATAAGAGTAGCATGATCGTTATGAGCACATGACATTGGCTTTCTTGCAAGAGGCTGTCAACGCTCGAGAATGAGCCGAAATGATGACCGGGTAGTGAAGGCTAGGTACTGGGCAAACCGGACCCTCGAAATAAGTATCCTTTCGACATAGCAATCTGAAGGAAATGATTACGCACAAATTGATTCTCAGATATCCCGAACTATGACGACAAAATGACAGGTAAGATGTAGGTCTCTGATGGGGCTTCCATTTACTGCAGCCATGTACAGTCAAGACTGCTTGTTTACAGCCAGAAGCGAGGAGGGAAATGAACGGTAAGTCTTCATTGTTAACGAGAGAAGGTAGTTTTGACTCCGTCCCCACACACTTGACTTCAAAACAAAGCTCGAATTGCAGAAGAGCTTTTCGACAACAGAGTCGCATCTAAGGGGTGACTGTGATCAAAGTAAGCAGGATCGTGAATGAAAGACTTACTTACGCTACCTCGACTAAGACAGTCCTGGGCGAGACAGGAAGTCTGAAAACACACAAGGAATCTCTCTCCACGGTGACTACAGATCTCTACCACTCACACAGCCATGGGGCACCAAATAATGTAAACAGATGATCCTCCCTGGTCGCTCTCTCATTCCCAAAATCATCAGCAACGTTCGATCCCCCGGAATCCAAGCGCAACAGGGTGGATTTGACGCTCAAGCGCATCGAGACTTGGACTTCGCCTGGCGTTATTGACTTGGACAACAGCCAGCGCGTGAAGGCTACTACAACTCACCGCCGGTACTTGAAAGGCCATCATCGGCCCGAGTATTCCACATCGCAGGCCGAGACACGCTCGTCACCATCCTCATTTAGACCTGACGAGGCTGACGAGCAAGACGGTGGCATACTCGAGATCGTGCTTTTCAGCTCTGGATCTTACCTCGTTGAATTCAATGAGAGCGTTGATGTGCCTTTGGACTTGATGGGACAGATCTTTGTGCGCAGCTCGCTATTTCGCTTGGAAGCATTACTGAGTGCAGGCGTGATGGACAGTGGGTACAAAGGGGGTGTAGGAGCCATGCTGCAGGTGCTTAGATCCGCTTGGCTTGATCGTGTATCGCGATACCAGTCTCGCACAGACGGTCTCCCGCCTGATGAGTGAGCCTGTGGTTGGCTACAGCGGAACGTATCAGGGTCAGGCAAGAGTATGAGCGAAGATGTCGTCCGCCGGACCTGACTTGTTGCTTGCCTGGGTAGAGGTTACCTAATGATATTGCATGCATGACTGAGGACCAAGTGGAGATCCGAAAATCTATCGTCCCAGTGGCCTACGCATGTTGGATCGCAAGAATCGCATACACTTCAAGCAAAGTACCATCCGCCGGCAAACATCCCAGTCCCCATCACCCATATACCTCGATCTGCCTCAAGTTGGAGACCACTGGTAGAAAAAGCGGCTTCAGACATTGTCGATCTCTCCAACCAACCTCTCCATGCCATGAAGTACAGCTTTGAGACGCTCGTGTTACAAGTCGTGTATGTACAGAGTTGTCAGATATGATGTGAAGGTACCCAAACTCAGTGCCGCCATCCAACGAAGCTTTTGGCCATGCGTCCAATCTCTGGGTCTAAGTCGTACTTCTTTTCTGTTCCGCGCAGCCATGCCTTAGTCTTGTCTTGTCCAGCACAGACTCCAAGGTACAATGCACTCCGCGCACAACGCTAGGTGAGTCGTGCACCAGATGCTCGAGTGGATTTTTCCAGGCTAGTAGCTGATTGCGTACGAGGCTTTGACAGCCTGTTGCAAGCCAATCATTTGGAGAGTGCCCGGCACGTAGACTTCCCAGCTTTCCCACTTACAGCCCACATTTTGCACCATCCAATTTTTGAAGAGCCCGAATGACGTTGCCTGCGATGCGCCCCCAGAAGCTCATCCGGCAGCCCGGGAATGCGATGCAGTAGCCCTGTGGACTTAGTACCTTTCTTCACGCGAAAGGCTCATTGCTGTCGTCGCCTTCCCAGGGAGCCTGGCCCCATTGCTCAAGACCATGCACATACCCGACGAGAACAATGTCAACTAGTCCCATCTTGCGAAGGTTTGAGGGCAGTAGAGGCTGCAAGCATTCTGAGTCGGAAGGCAGGGTGTAGTGCAAACTGTCGCGCGTTTCCCCTTTCAAAGACAGATAGGCAGCGTAATGTTTCACATAATCCACACCAGGAAAGCACTGTAGCCGAAGCATCGGAGGTCGACTACGGAGGTCGTTGGGCGCTCCAGTTGAAAGATTTGTCTCTCTTCTTCGTAGGTGAGAGGCAAGCTTTCGAAGGGTTTCGTTCATGGATGCCTTTGACGACGATGCGGGCCCACTCTTTGTTCTGAATATCTGGATGGACTTTCATACGCAGGTATTTGATCAAAAAGCTTCCCATGGTGTGAGTCTTGATAGATGCAACCGTGGGCTTGAGTAGGCCGGGACCAGAGCTCGACTGATACAAGGCTCCCATAGAAGGGTGGAAAGCCATCGTGGGCTGGAAGGACGTTGGACTGAAATTGCCTTTAGGAGAACCAGGTGGGACCTTGGAAGGGTTATAAGCCTCCAATCTCTTGCTGGTCACCTCAGTTGCTCGGAACGGAATTAACATGACGAGTAGATAGGTAAGGGTGGTACAAAAATTTCATTAAGTAAGATTGGGAATTTTTCCCTAGCGCCAGCTCCCGACCAATGGATCCAAATTATTCGATGTGGTGGACATCTGGGTAAACGAACCGTGATGAAAGACCATGGGGAGGTAATCGACCTTTGTTCCACGCAAAGGCGCCATCGTCACTCGCTAGAGGGTCGACATAAATCTAGTAAAAAAGAGGTTCGATTCGGTAGTGATACAATTAGCAATTACTGTTGCCAGGCTGCCTCCCCTTCTCCTGCGCCAAATTCTTCTCCCCCTCCTTTCTTAGCTCCTGCTCCAATGCCTGCATCAGCCTTTCTAATACCCATTTAGGCTCGTCATTAGCAGTCATGAGCGGATTCCTCTGACTCAGCCAGCTCCAAGGCTTCAGTCGACCGTCTTTATCGCGACCACTAGCTGGTCCCTCCCCGTTAACTGTCGCTGCCAGTTCAGATTCATGTACCTCCCACGGCCTTCGATGCCTCTCCTCACTCGACTCATCCTCGCCTAACAGCTTCAAAAACCATGTCCATTCAGCGTACGTATATTGACGCGGTGGCGTAGCGCCCGTGTGCTGGACAACATTTTTCATCTCTTTCATGAGCAGATAGTGGCGATTGTGTTTGCCGGCGGCAAGGTCTTTAGCGTTGCTACCCGGGTGCTCATTCATACTTTGACTTATACCCTTCACGGCTTCAGCGTGAGCGGGATCATCGGTTCCAGCACCGTCAGATTTCCCGTTCTCCATAAAACCTGGCGGCTTAGCTGATTGGAACTCGCTGCCCTTGGCCTTGGAAGCCTCATCTTTCATGGCGGATAGAGTACCAGTCTTCTCAGGTAGATGATCGCTAATCCATAGTGTGATTGTGTTGACGCCTTCATTTATGACGCCACCAACACTGCCGATGAGGACCGTCAGAGTAGGTAAAGCAATAAGAGACCATAAGACGAAGACTGGTTTGGCAGAGTTATCTTGCGGGTAGAAGTCGCCATAGCCGATTGTCAGGAAGGACACATAGGTGAAATATCTACTGGAGAGTCAGCTTTCGCCCTTCACAAGCACGATGAACTTAAACAGAGGAAAGAAAAGCCGTACAATGATTCGAAGTAGCTCCAATTCCCGGCACCCTTCTCGGCCTGCCAGAAAGCCACCGCTCCAATGAACCACAGAATAACGAAGGCACCGACGGAGATCCCAAGTGCTAACATCCGGTTGTCATTCGCTGCAGTTTGCTGGACCTCACGCATGACGTCAAACTCCTGCTCCCGTCGCTCCAGTTCAGAGGAGGGATTGTTTTCAATCTTCCGCTCCTTGAAAGGCCGCAGGTGCGTGGTGCCGGTTTTCGGGTTGTACTTTTTCAATGCTTTCTGCCGAGCCTTTTCCATCGTACGAACTGATATCTTCGTTGAGGCGCGATCCAGCGCTAACGTGCTTATAGAAGCCACTATTAGACCGACGAAGAGTATACCTCCTATTGCCATTGGAAGGAAGAGTGACCTTCCCAGATGTGTCTTCGGGCTGAAGTCGCCGTATCCGATGGTGAATAGGGTCACGTCAACCCAATAAACTGCATCAAGATAATCCCAGTCTTCGATGTAAGCATAGACAGCTGCGGCTGAAAGGAGATAGCCAAGGAAGAGAAGGACCTGTATCATCAATGTCTTCTGACTAAAGGTCAGCTTGAAGTCCGAGCTGTACTCGCCAAACCAGACCCCACTAGCGGTAGCGACCAGCAGCGAAGCAACAATGAAGTACAAAGCCGCAGCGAGGATAGCGTAATAATAGGCCTGGGAGAAAGTCCGCGCCTGGCCAGGTGGTAGAGGAAGATGCGAGGGCGCTGCGGCGACCAAGCCTATCAACATGAAGCTAGCAATGTACCAGCCGATGATGGTAGCCGGCTGTGCGATTTTAAAAGGAATGCGGCCGAAATTGTTTGCCAGTAGGAACATGTTGGCGGCGATGGCAATGACGAATGAGACAGCATTGACTGCCAATACCCTGGAGCAATCAGCTTTTGTCCTTTTCCTTATGTGACCTTTCTGGCCCCTCACCAGCTGGGATCCGAGACATATTGGCCCTCGGACTCCGTCGAGGTTGGGTCTTGTATGAGCCTCCAATGCTCTATCAAGGCGCAAAGACTGAAGGCGGATGCCATTGGTCCAAATGTGCCTGCTATGAGAGGAAAAAGGGTTGTCGCGAACCACCATCGCCTGCATTGCGTTTTTAGCAGGCGTTTTCTCCGATTGTCTCGCCATGCGATTGGGCTGGCAATATTTCAGGAAGGTCGCATACGCTGGACTTAGGTGATCTTCTTCTGCTTCCTCTTCATCTTCCTCCCTGTATGCATCTTTTTTCTCTTGTAGGTCGACATCGTCCTCGCCCGCAGTCTTGTCCATCGTGTAATGTCCAATTGAGTGGTTGAGTGGAGGTAGAGAATCGGACTGTAGAGGTTGGACGGATTGCCATTGCCATGTTTACTCATGGATTTCCTTGGCAGAACTGGCATCTGCGACCGGGTGACGCAATCCAGCTGGTGCAGCTCCCTTAAGCTTACTGCCCGTTGCTGGCTTGATATACTTGTCTGACAGGAACCATTCAATCATCAATCATTCAATCCACTGGTGCACCGCGAATCACGGAATCACTCAATCACTCATTTCAAGAGCCCACGTCCTGCGCCGACAAGCTTTGCCAAGCTCGTAGTCGCCAAGACAGCGGAGCTTGAGAGAGAATCCGCCCATTGGTGCATGGCAAGAAAGCTTCAATCCTTTTGACCAAAGCAACATCAACCAGGCATTGACACTGTATATAATCTTTCTTTCTGAGGCACTTTCTGTAATCAAGGACAAGTAAATTCGGTCAGATACCCCAACTTCTCACATTCTTTCGTCTGAACCTTTTCACTTGACGATTAAGTACTTAGCACCTTCCAACCCTCTAAACTTCAGGCAAGCTGCTAGTTTCTGGAAAAATATAGAGCTGTTATCGTATAGATATTATTTTGTGTAGATGTTATTTTAAGACTCATTGACAGCATCGCCACTCTTCCCGTCATTCTAACATCCCTCTACTTCGATCTTGAAGGTGTGAATCTCTCTCGAGGAGGCTCGGTTTCACTACTTCAATTGCTAGTGCAGCCTCAAAATCATGTCCCTCTTATATTTATGTCAAAGTCCTTTTCACCGGAGCTGCAACAAACGGTCGGACCCTCCAGAAAATCTTGAAATCTTTTACCGTTCCTACATATGTTTGACATCCGCAATGACTCCAATGCGCTCTTTTTCCAGCACGGCAACTCCCTACAATGAATTCAGGATATTCAGCTCATGGAATGTGCTTCGCGTTCGGGGACCGGCAAGGTTTCGTCCACAGTCTCTGCCAGCGTATCGAAGCTCCCGTCACTTTCTAACAAAAGTGGGCCTTTAAAGCTACTGAGGAAGTAGAGACAAAGCTTTGTAATCCGCAACATGACGATTCTTACAGGTCTTCAAAGAGCGGCCGCTAAAGCAGGACCTCGTGAATAATTGTCTGCAGGATGTACGTTTCCTGCCAGTTCTGCACGAGAACATATTGAGCTCGACTGGAGCCAGCGTGGCGGGAAATGAGACGAAAGCGAGGTGCAGTACTCGCAGACCACAATGTATCGATGGCAGGGCAGCCACAAGGCTATGAGTCCACGGCATCACTTATCGACTCAAGAAGTACACAATCGATCAATCATCTCGACTATTGATGTGCTTCGATCCATGTACTAATCCTTACTTTTCCAGTCACCGCACAATTCCCGAGCCAAACCCCGTAGTCCTTGCGCAAACCCAGACTCAACCGTCGAGTAAATCATCTCCACGGCAGACCAAGACCCCACCAGCAAAGGCGACGACTCAGACAGCAGCGGGACCCCTGAGAAGTCGATTCCCGGTAACGATAACGAAGCTGGGGATTCTAATGGGGGTGACGACGGCAGGGGAGGGGGGGCAGCAGAAGCCTGGGACTGAAATGGGACCGGGTTCGCGGGATGATCCCCACCCGGGGTCGCAGGAAACGGGGACTGATCCTGTCATTGTCGTTGGCGGTACAGGGCACTCTAATCCATCTAGTGGGGCCATGCAGGAGGAGGACGGAAAGGAGTGCTGTTGAGATGTTGGCCAGGGTTCTAGTCTAGCATTAGCGGAGAATGGGAACAGTTTCAACGAGGATTTAGAGGAGACTTGAAGGGAATTATTCTTTGCAAATGCGGAAGTGAATTTGGTAAATCTTAAGTATATGGTTCGTGGTAGATTGACCAAGCAAAGCCCGCTTGAAATGGTGTGATAGTAATCCAAGTCGTGAGGAAAAAACAGATCAGCGGTTCATCAAGAACATTGGTATCGTGAATGTAGCACCCGATCCAGCCAGCAACCCGCTTCAAGCGCTAAAGAACAGCAAGTACTGGGCTTCCAAGGTCAGCCCCAAAAAATCGATAGATAGCGACCATAGCAACAGATTCTCCTGCTGGAACACTTCAAGATCCCTTCCCGCTTACTCTCTTCCAGAACTTCTTCAGAGTGCCACGCTCTTTTGGAAGCTGATCCCAGATATCCGCTTCTTTCTTCGTTGGCGGTAGATGCTCTAATGCTAGAGGATCATCGCCTGTGGTGTTTGCATACAACGCTTTCTCATCAGCTCGCAAATCCGGCCTCGTGAGCGTCATACGGAGAGTCATCTCCCTGCTTCCAGCAAGCAGCTGTGCGAAAGGTTCGGATGTGTGGTGGCGGACGGTGGATTTGGGGAAGAGTGTATTGCTTGACCCGGAAGAGGTGGCTACTGACGGCGAGAGGAGCGCGGCGTCGTGGTTGAAGACACTGTCCATTGGAGTGTATGGTGCGTCTCTTTCTGGGAGGCTGGTGGTAGATTCAGCGTCATCATCATCGTCGAGAGCGTCGAATAGGGAGGGGATGTCATCGTGGAGGAATGTTTTGCAGGGTGCAGTTTTGTGGGCTCGGGAAAGTGAGGGTCGGCTTAAGGGCCGGTACTCTGTGTCTTCCATAGACGGGAATCCAAATTCGATTGCTTCATCGAAATTTTGAGGAGAGGCCAGGTAGACGCGGAGCTTTAGTCTGGCTTTGGGATCTTGGTAGTATTTCGTGGATGCCTCGATGGCTGAATTGGATGTCTGGGGTCCATGAGCAAGTGCCAAGAATGGGCGAGATTCGGCATGTTGATGCACGGGTTGTGGTAGAGGTGTAGTTGCAAACGGTGTCGCATAAGTGGTTTTCGGAAGTGGCGGGACTGAAGAGGTATTTGCACCGAATGGCAATTGGTTTAGAGATAACGCTCTCCGAAACGAAGGCCGGCGTTTCGAAGGTTTGATGTCAGATTCTGCAGCTTTGGTCATGAACTCGTGGTAATCGTCCAACTGTAGCTTTGCGGACAAGTCCACGTCATTGTCTTCATCGAACCAGATCATTGAGTCGTCCATGTCAATGGCCGAATCGGCAGGTTGCTCGTCGTCGAACGTGCTCAGAGAAGATAGGCTTGAGTATGATGAGGTCCTTAGTGTTGGCACACTTCGATTCCCTTCCCTGCCTTGCCTGTAGAATCTGCAGAATTTCTCATCTGAGGCGTCGAGAACGATGCTGTCCCTATGTCCTGACAACGCAAGGCGCTCCTCCCTAGTGAAATGTTTTCGTTGGACCTTATTGGGCAGTCTGAGGAACCATTGAGCATCTGATGGGATGAATGTATCGCTCGAGGGCGAAGGAGTCTTCCTTCGTAAAATGGGAGGATTCTTGAAGTAGCTTGAATTCCTCCGAGCCAGCGCAGGACGTGATGGCGAGGATTTTGGTTTGGAAGCTTTCAAGGCGCCATGACAACTTTTCACCGAGGCAGCTTTTGTTGCGGACGCGGAGTTCTGCGCAAGCCTCAGTCTCTCGAGAGACGAGAAGTACTGTTGATAGAAGGTCGAATTAGCTATATGGACCTAGGGATATTTATCATGTCCGACAGTGGAGAGGAATGGGCTACGTACTTTTCGCTTGACGGCAGGAGGAAGGTTGGCCCATTCATTATTATTGTTGATTCTATTGCTGCTACTGTTCAAGGAGGTACAAGTACAAGTCATCTCGTGACTAGTGGCAGGTCTTGGCATTTTGTTGGGAATGGATCAACATATAGCGGCTCGAAAGGAATTGACACTCCATTCAATCGCTTCAATCAATTGAATATCTTGAGGAAGGGCCAGAGAGGTATAACAGTTGACTTATCGAGGTATTTAGGGGTGCAGAAGAGGTGCGGAAGAGTATCTGTAATTGTTGACGCCCCACGAGCGCTGTCAGCCTTGATACATAATCTTATGTCACTAGTCGGTAGCGCTGAGGAATCCCTTTGAATCCTTTTCCGAATCAATTACCAGTTCACCACTCCACGAGTGCTTCATCTGCAGGGATACAGCCCGCGTATCGTGGTTCAGCTTTGAGGCTTGGGCAGAAGGCATGGTTCTACTCGTAAATTAGCCAATCTACGTCTGCAGGTCAAGCCTTCGTCGGAGCACCAACAACGTCTGGCTCGTGAACACTGAACAGGCGAGGCCGAAGACCAGAACTCTGCTGTAAATGTAATTCCCCTATTCGTCCTCGAGTCTCGCAGGCCGAGAGCAATTCATTGGCTCACGTCTTGACAGATCACGATTGATCTGCTAGCCTCCTGCATTCGGTGGATTGTGGACATTTGGCGGCACGACGGCGTCAAATGTCTTGAGTCCTTGACGCAAGGCACAAGGCACGTACTTTTTACTCTTCTTACCTGCATTAGTCCCACACTATGCCCCCGTAGCAACTAGCAAGGGCCGTTTGACAGGCCTACCGGCAGGGGCTGAGGCCTAACCCCTAGGCGAGATGATCGCCCATAGGCCCATATCTGAGTGATCTGGAGCCAACGACTGTACTTACCTATGTTCCCCTCAGTGATTAGCACTTGAAAGGAAATTGTCCAAAATCAAAAAATATACTCATCTGCACATTACGCATATCCGCTGTCAAATATCGGACAGCACGGGCTTGCTGCCCCATGCCTGTCTTTCGGAAGGGAATATGAAGCGGGACACTGCTGAGACACATGGCTACCCAGCATGTTCTGCGTGTATGTAGGTAGAAGTATTATGACCTCAAGTCTCAACAAATAGAGTGCCACAGCGATGGCCTGAACAGTTGATTGGGTTCGAATTGGCGTTTAGATCTCGCTTAGTAGTTAGGAATTGATTTGGCTGCCACGCGAGAACATCAACCCTGGTAGTAGCAGTAGTAGTAGTAAGGTGCCCCCCTTCGCCCGAGGGCCCCTGGAACACTACAAATTGATCCCTGGAGCCGAAGGTGAAAGCTTAATAAACCCGCCCCCAAAACCAACGATTGCATACTGCTGTATCCCAGTCCCGCAAACATCATCACCACACAGCGCCAGCGTGTCTTGGTATTCCACAAACAGTAGTATCACGCCTGCATCCCTCCCGAGATGAGTTCCGCCGGCCGCAAATTCTCGGTGAGCAAAGGTCCGAGCGCAAGGTATTATTCTTTCCTTCTCACTTCATGATCCATTATCACACGTTGACCAGCGTACTTGTAGCGAATTGAATTCCAAGATCCATCGCCAATTCCGCAACGCTCATGAGGGACATCGGCCACATGCCGGCCTTGACCCCAGTAGGGCCAGCACTGGCGTAGTATGGTGCACGGAGAGAGCAACCGAGCATGGCTTTCAGGACGACCCTACACAGTGGGCCAACCTGGGGCAAGGTGCACCTGAAGTCGACGATGATATCGAAGGAAGCTTTGAACGCCCTAAGACCATCGAGGTGTCTATGGCTGGCCGAGAGTATGGTCCAACGGCAGGTATCAAGCCACTGAGAGCTGCCATCGCCAATCTGTACAACGCACACCATCGTCAGGGCAAAGACAGCAAGTATACCTGGGAGAATGTTGCTGTTGTCCCTGGCGGCAGAGCTGGTCTCATCCGCATTGCTGCTGTATTGAACAACGCCTACTTGGGCTTCTTCATTCCTGATTACACGGCCTACAATGAGATGCTGGGACTTTTCAGAAATTTTGCGGCTATTCCCTCGCCTCTATCTGAAGCAGATGGCTACCACATCCACCCAGAAAAGATTTCTGATGAGATTGCGCGTGGTACTTCTGTTATCTTGACCTCCAACCCTCGCAACCCTACTGGTCAAGTTGTGAAGAATCCCGAGCTTGCACAGATCCAAGACTTGTGCCGTGATCGAGCAACGTTGATCATGGACGAATTCTACGGCGGCTACAATTACACGAGTAATTGTGACGGTACCACCGTCAGCGCAGCTGAGAACATCGTCGACGTGGACGAGGACGACGTCCTCCTAATCGATGGCTTAACCAAGCGCTTCCGTCTACCGGGCTGGCGCGTTGCCTGGATTGTCGGACCCAAAGAATTCATCAAGGCCATCGGGTCTTGCGGCTCATACCTCGATGGAGGAACCAACGTGCCTTTCCAAGAAGCTGCGATCCCGATGCTCGAGCCCACGAGAGTCCTGAATGAAATGAAAGCACTGCAGACACATTTCCGAAACAAGCGTGACTACGTTCTGGGTAGACTGAACGATCTCGGGTTCAAGATCAGGAACATACCAGACTCGACTTTCTACATCTGGCTTGACTTGAGCGGACTACCAGCGGGGATCAATGATGGGCTTAATTTCTTTCAGAAGTGCTTAGAGCAAAAGGTCATCGGTGAGACTGAACGTGTGCCTTCTCTTCATGAAAGACAATCACTGACTTTGGATTCCTGTTTTTTAGTCGTGCCGGGCATCTTCTTCGATCTGAACCCTGCTAAGAGAAGGGACTTGTTTGACAGCCCTTGCCACCACTTCATCCGCCTTTCCTACGGACCGACGATGGAGACCCTCAAGAAGGGCTTGGACGGAATCGAGAGAATCCTGAAGAAGTAATTCGTTGTCCACCTTTGGAATTTTTAGTAAATGACTGACAGATATAGTTACGAGGCTACTTACGAAAAAGAGACATAGAATCAATCACCATTACGACTCATGCCCTGCAGCCGCGAAGAAGGAACAATAGGAGACTCCACAGCACCCAACATTTTGCGGTGCAGATCTGTGACCCTTAGGTTGCCGTAACTTCATGTTCTTCGTGCCTTTCGTACCCCAAATCTTGCAATTAAATACTGCTGATATTGAAAATATTACTTCAACCTGAGATTGCTCATCTTCAATTTGTTCGAGGTTTATGCGAAGCATGATTCTTCCTTATCCAACGCTCTAAATCGATCAATACGCCAGCCTCCATCTCCCGTCATCCGACAACGGCGCTGGCACTGTCAGTTATGTCGAAGGCGCTTTCTCATTCTCGTTCATCCGGACTCGATGCGGAGCAGACGCGTTCGTCGTCTTCTTCGGTGGAAGCTTCGGCACGGGTTCTTTGTCTCTTAAGTGGAGGGCCCAATTTTCTTTTCTTGGAAGCCCAATGGTCTCAACAGAAAGTCAAGAGGCCCTGTCATCTGCAAACCCTTTTTCACTTGTACTCGCTCGTTGATTTGACGTCCGACTCTTTCCACATCTAGTGTTATGACTTTCGGCTCCATTTTGTTGCTTGAATGTCCCCCTTATCTTTCGATGAGAAATTTAGAGATGGTATAGTCGATGTTCCTATACCAAATCCTGTCCCTTGCGTCGTCTTTCTGCAGCCATCTGTACATGCATTCGTGAAGTACGGGATGTTGACAGGGTCGTACTCTACTAGGATGAGAGTCGCGACGGGAAAGCTAATACCGTCGAGCTCAGTCAGCTTTTTGATGGCGTCAACGAGATGTTGCTGGTCGCCATAGATGCCGAATGCAGCACGCGTCACTTCTCGAACTGTCTTGACGCTGTTTGAGGCGAGTGCGCCAGGAGTACTGGCTTGTTGGAGATCGTGTTTTCTTGACATTGCATGTTAGCGCTTGCTTTTCCATGTGTCCGAGAGAAAATGCCAGCTCAGCGCCCCCATTCCGCCAGAATCAGCAGTTGCGTCTTCTCCAAGAAGGCTATCCATCCTGCCGTCATGCATCATACATGCAGGGACACTTTATAGATGAAAGTATTCCAAGTTTTGGTCTGTGTCGCGACCAAGGATGTCGTACTTATCCGAGAGATCTTTTGAGGTCGATATGATCTTGCCGAAAGATTTCTCGTCGCCTAGACCAACGCGATCCAGAACCATTATGCATACTGAAGCGAGTATCAGAGGTCTATTCTGTTGACCTAGCTGCGGGCCCCAGAACATCGACATCGATTTTGGCTACGCGAAAATGTCTTGGCGGCTCGCGCGTCTCAGAATCGCGTCTTCCATCAACTAGAGTACTTTAGCGAGGCTGGGTGCATATCTACATTGAGCAAGCAATTGACCCATCTATATAGCAACGAAAGGCCAGAATGTCTAAGAAACGGTCGCTCGACAGTTTCTTCACGCCCACTTCTCAAAAGAAGGTCTGTCTAACAGTAGAAGCTGCGCCCTCCGAGGTCAACCCAGTCTACACATCCAGCACCGAAGTCTCCAATCACAAAACCTACCCTTTCCCAATTCCTCGCCTTCCACCAAACATCATCGAGCGATTGAACGAAGTGCCAGCTTCTCAAGGCAACGAAATCAATGACCAGCCCGATCTCGATCTCCTCTACTTCCAACCTTATATCCCGCCCGCGACCGAAAGAGAGCTGTTCGAATTTTTGAGGAATGCGCTCTTCTTCTACAGGGTGCAATACACCATTAAGCGCTATGGTAACGAGACTCGTATAAACACACCTCGTTTCACGACGGTATATGGCGTCGACACCTCTTCCACGTTCACCCCAGATGGCGCCCTCATCGACAGCCAAACATCCAAGCCAGTCCTTCCAGACCGCTACAAGACCTGTACTCCACGTCCCATTCCTCACTGCCTTGATTATCTGCGCCAGCTCACAGAGATCTTCACTGGAGCAACCTACAACTTCTGCCTCGTCAACTACTACGCCAACGGCGCAGACAGCATATCCTACCACAGCGACGATGAGCGTTTTCTCGGTCCCAACCCCTCGATCGCCTCCTTCTCCCTCGGCGCAACCAGAGACTTCTGCATGAAGCATAAGCCTATACCACCCAAAGATGGAGAGCCCCCACCAGAGCAAAATAGCAAGCCGCCGTTGAAGCTACCGTTAGCGAGTGGAGATATGGTGCTCATGAGAGGGAAGACGCAAGCGAATTGGCTGCATAGTATTCCGAAGAGGAAGGGCAAGGGGAGCGAAGGAGGGAGGATCAACATCACTTTTAGGAAGGGAGTGGAGAAGTATTCGACGCAAAATTACTACCAGTATAACGTGGGTGACGGAGGGGTGTGGAAATGGGATGCTAGGAAAGGTGAAATGAAGGAATGGGTGAAGGCGAGTGAAGAGAGCTAAGACGCACGAGGAAAGTTCAGAAAAATCTGGTCAAGAAGTCCGGCATCACGAGGCATTAGAGTAATCGTGTCACCAAAATTTAGATCACACCTAATGGGCTGGGCACTGGCTATATTCCCAGGGAGCCTTGGTCCAGTCCTCGAAATCGTTGTCATCTCATATACTGCTGAAGTACGTCATCGTTGTGTGCTTCTCAGGCCTGCTCATCCTTGAAATGTTGCTGCAGAACGCTGCCATTCGAGGAGCAGCATCGACCTGCTATATCTCGGCATCATAGATGTCGTTCGCTTCCAACGGCTTACTCAACCCAATGAGGCCAGTCCCTCATTTAGGCTGGGAGGAGGCTGGGCGCCTGAGGTGAAAAATTTTAGTAACAAGCGGAGTAATGGCTCCAGTGAAGAATAATCAAGATGCGCTGGGTACATTGGTAACCATTGAAAAAGAGCCATTCCACGGTTCCGCATACTGACAATCCGCTGATGCAAGAAAGCAGATAGTTCTTCGGTTAAGAACAAGTGCAAACGCATTCGGAATTTCTGAAACCATGAGATAGCACATGTAGCTAAAAGATGAGCGCGTACACAGCTTCTAGGAGGTTTTGCATGAAAGGCACGAGTTCATCTCAACTGGAAGCAAGCGTAGCATAGCACTTGCTCAGATACGACTTTGCTTCTCATCCACATTTACCGTGACAAAGCAATATCATCAATCCTAAGTATCATCTTCACCGTCTCCGCCGCCAATTCCACCGCACTGGTACTCACCAGTAGCGGCTGGAGCACATTCTCTTCTTGCATGTTATTCTTGACACCTCCACTTCGGATACTGACTCCTGCGTTCTTCTCGCCAAACTCGTGTCTATGCCTCAAATCTGTAACCACTCGTATGCTGTTCAATCCAGCGTTCTCCGCAAGTGTGGTAGGGATGACTTCCATAGCATCTGCGAATGCCTTCCAACAGATCGCTTCGGTTCCCGTCATTTCTCTCGATTGCCTTGAAAGTGTATTGGCAATCGCGATCTCAGGCGCTCCACCGCCGGCGATGAGTGCCTTCTTCTTTACCAGGCACCGAATAACGCAAAGAGCGTCGTGTAGAGAGCGTTCGGCTTCATCGAGGATGAGCGAATTGGCACCGCGGCAGATTATGCTAACGGTCTTGGGAGTGTTTGGGTGCTTGTGGGCAATGCCGGTTACTTTGACTATGCGCGAGCCTGACGCTTGGACCTCGTCGAGGAGGTCCGCGGAGCCGAGCTTGTCCTCCGTGAAGGAGTCGATGTCGGCAATTGGTTTGCAGCCTGTGCTCTTGCAGATGAACTCGACTTCGTCTCGCTCGATGTCCTTGACCGCTAGAATGTTAAGTTTCGCCAGGAAATGTAGACTCAAATCGTTGACTGCATCTCTTAGTATAGATTTTTGTATCAAGAGGACGTTGCACTTCGCTTTCTTGATTTTCTTGACCATGTTTAGTAAATACGTTCGTTCCTCCTTCAAAATCTTGTCCATCTGCCGGTAGTCGTTCACTACAATCTGATTCTCCATATCCGGCTTGGGAGGGCTCAGCTGGAACTGTATCAGGGCTATCCTGGCTTTCTCCATTCTGGCTGGTCCGCCTCCGCTCTTCACTACTGGCTGATTGAGCACCAGACCATCAATCATTTCACTGTCTTCTATTGTACCGCCCACTTTCTTCACTATTCTGATGTTTTTTAGGTCGACATTGTCTGCAGTTTTCTGGTCGATAGTCTTGAGCACGGCGTCGACGGCCATAGGACCAAGTAGGTTCGAGTGTTGGGAGACAATCTTGGACGAGAGCGATGTAGAGGCGGCTTGTAGCAGTGTGGTCCGATCTGATAAAGATATTGGGTGTGACATTTTCTCGAGCGTCTGCACTGCAGCTGCTGCAGCTCGCTGGAATGATTCCGATATGACGGTAGGATGTATGCCCTTTGCCAATAATCGATCCGCTGCTCCCAGTAGACTCCCAGCAATCACTACTACCGAGGTGGTACCGTCTCCTGCCTCCACATCTTGAGCTGCACTGAGATCGACGAGCATCTTCGCCGCTGGGTGCATGACACTCATATCTTTCAGCATCGTGTTGCCATCATTCGTAATTATGGTCTCGCCCTTTCCCGTCTGTATCATCTTATCCATTCCTCTTGGACCTAGTGAAGTACGTATTGCGTCTGCAACAGCTCGAGCTGCCATGATGTTGGCGTTTCGGACGGCCATAGGCTTCTCCTTATCCTATAGACATTGTCAGCGTCTACAAGAAACTGCGAAGACTTATTGAAGAGTACTTTGAAGGCATTGTTGCCAGAATTCGACTTGGGTGGGGCTGTGGCAGCCATCTTGGGTGTAGAAGGTAGTCAACACTGGCAAGTAAACAAGTATCACTCTATTAAGCCAGATGTACTAGAAAGACCGATAAATACTGCTTATTCTAGTTCAAGTCTGGGTCGAATGGTGTGTAGTTCAAATATCGAAGTATCGAAGTATCAAAGTCGCGTCCCACGATTTTCAGCAACCGCGAAGCTAGCGTCGGCTCAAGCCGAGAGAGTAGAGAGAGCTCTGAGCCTCTGACGCCCTTCACCCAAAAGCGAAACAAGGAGCCATCCTTAGATCATCAACCTACCACTCACACCACCCGCTGTCGACCATCTTCATCATACTCACCAACACCTCATAGTAACGACACCTGTTTTGGGACGTAGAACGCCTCTTCTCGCTCTGCGTTTCCAGCCGCTGGATCCACCGATTGACCGATATTACCGACGACTAACAACCAGAGCAACTCGCTTTCCAAGATGCCTAGTGCAACTGGGCAGAGTTGGGAGAAGTACAAGAAGGAGTTCGTAGACGATGAAGAGCCCGAGAAGAAGATCACACCCCTCACCGATGAGTATGTACACCTTGGACATCCTTTCACATGGCGGACTCGGATTGTCTATGAATGATGGATGCTGACACACGTTACCAGGGACATCCAAGTACTTAAGACATACGGCGCCGCACCGTATGCTGCCGGCTTAAGACGTCTGGAAAAACAGATCAAGGAGAAGCAAACTAGTGTCAACGAGAAGATTGGTATGTCTACGGTGGCTGTGACGGTCAGATTGTAGTCCGCTTTCAGCGCTGATCCTCCCTACAGGTGTCAAGGAGTCAGACACCGGTCTCGCACCACCGCATCTATGGGACATAGCAGCTGATCGGCAACGAATGTCAGAAGACCATCCCCTACAAGTTGCTCGGTGTACCAAAATCATTCAAGATGAGAAGGACCCAGAAAAAAGCAAATATGTCATTAACGTCAAACAAATCGCCAAGTTCGTCGTCAAACTCGGCGAGCGTGTCAGTCCCACCGATATCGAAGAAGGCATGCGTGTAGGTGTCGACCGAAACAAATACGAGATTCTCCTTCCCCTTCCGCCCAAGATCGATCCCTCGGTAACCATGATGACGGTGGAAGATAAACCCGACGTGACCTATGGTGATGTCGGTGGCTGCAAAGAGCAAATCGAAAAGATCAGAGAAGTCGTCGAAATGCCACTACTCTCCCCAGAACGATTCGTGAGTCTAGGTATCGACCCCCCAAAAGGTGCTCTTCTCTACGGTCCCCCTGGCACAGGCAAAACACTCTGCGCAAGAGCCGTAGCAAATAGGACCGACGCTACATTCATCCGCGTTATTGGTTCGGAACTGGTGCAAAAATACGTGGGCGAGGGCGCCCGTATGGTGCGAGAGCTATTCGAAATGGCCAGGACAAAGAAAGCATGTATCATCTTCTTCGACGAAATCGACGCCATAGGCGGTGCCCGATTCGACGATGGAGCTGGAGGTGACAACGAAGTGCAGCGTACCATGTTGGAGCTCATCACCCAACTCGACGGCTTCGATTCCCGCGGAAATATTAAAGTCATGTTTGCCACAAATCGTCCGTCAACTCTCGACCCAGCACTCATGCGTCCCGGTCGTATAGATCGAAAGATCGAGTTCGCACTTCCTGACCTCGAGGGCCGATCAAACATCCTTCGTATCCACGCCAAGAGTATGTCCGTGGAGCGGGATATCAGATGGGAGCTAATTTCGAGATTGTGCCCGAACAGCACAGGAGCCGAACTGAGGAGTGTGGCTACCGAGGCCGGGATGTTCGCGATAAGGGCGAGGCGGAAGGTTGCTACCGAGAAAGACTTCTTGTCGGCCGTGGACAAGGTCATCAAGGGGAATCTGAAGTTTAGCTCTACGGCGAGCTACGCGCAATACAACTAGAAACTTGGGAAATTGTATACTATATCTGCGGCGTTTGTTAGAGGTGCATCCAATGCGTCGTGGACGCTACAGCGTGCAAAACACTCCTAATGATCAAGACTCGGGTGCTACTCCTGTCGATCAGGATCTTGTCACCAAAAGGGGTGAACAGAACCAAAGCAAAACCCGGACAACGTTGCAACCCTTCAGATCTTGATCACCGAACGCAAGTGTCCCTGGATATGTGCATCTTTGTAATTGTAATCATATACATAAAGGCTCACTAGCAAATGCCTTGAGCCAGGACAACGCGGAAACATGAGTCGTCCAACACCCAATCCATGCCCCCCTAAACCCATTCCATGCATGCCCTTCTTCCCGCCTGATCCCTAGATCTTCCAGCCATTAGTACGTACGCTTGAAGGGCGGTACTGCCTTGCATTCTACTTGTTTGTTAGTTCGTTTGTTCTACCGTGTGGGGATACATGATCATGAAAAGGCGTGTACTAACCCGCCTCATCCAATGTATGCCCGATAACCTGCCTATATCCCAGCTCCACCTTCCCTTGGGGTTCCTTCTGGAAACTCAGAGTATGCTTCATCCAATTTTTGTCGTCTCTATCCGGGAAATCCTCTCTCGCATGTGCACCCCTCGACTCCTTCCTGTTAGCAGCCGAGTCTGCCGTTTGCACAGCACAAGTCAAAAGGTTCCGAAGTTCGAGAGATTCAACGAGGTCGCTGTTCCAGATCATACTGCGATCTTTAGTGCCGAGCTGCGCAAATGATTGGTCAACGTCCTTGATACGCTTGCTACCCTCGTCGAGCGATTCTTGCGTACGGAACACGGACACGTCAGTCTGCATCACCTTCTGCATTGCACTGCGGATTTCGTGTGTTGATTTAGGGCCTGATGCGGTTCGAACTTTGTCGAGCATGCTGATGGTGTCGGCACCAGCGTCCGCGCGGATTTCTTTGTGTGGCATACCGGGGGAGAAATTGTCCCGGACAGTGTGGCTGACTGCTCGGCCGAAAACGATGAGATCAAGGAGGGAGTTGGCACCGAGACGATTGGCGCCGTGGACGGAAACGCAGGCGGCTTCTCCGCAAGCGAAGAGGCCAGGGACGACTTGGTCATTGCCCTGCTCATCAACAGTGATGACTTCCCCAGTGTACTTGGTTGGAATACCGCCCATGTTGTAATGGACGGTAGGAAGGACGGGAATCGGCTGCTTGCGGACGTCGACGCCGGAGAAGATGCTAGCGGTTTCGGAGATACCAGGGAGACGCTCATGGAGGACCTCCGGCGGCAAATGCGAGAGCTGCAGGTAGATGTGGTCTTTGTCAGGGCCGACGCCACGGCCTTCCCGGATCTCCATGGTCATCGATCTTGAGACTACGTCTCGTGATGCGAGATCTTTGGCTGTTGGTGCATAACGTTCCATGAATCGCTCACCTTCGGAGTTAAGGAGGTAGCCTCCCTCGCCACGAGATCCTTCGGTGATCAGACATCCAGCACCATAGATACCGGTCGGGTGAAATTGGACAAATTCCAGATCCTGGTTTGGTAGACCAGCACGAGCTACCATTGCCATCCCGTCTCCTGTGCAGGTGTGGGCTGATGTGCAGCTGAAGTATGCTCTTCCATAACCTCCGGTTGCGAGGACGGTGTTATGTGAGCGGAACCTGTGCAATGTGCCGTCTTCTTGATTGTATGCAATCACGCCCTTGCATTCGCCATCTTCCATGATCAGATCCAGCGCGAAGTATTCTATAAAGTAATTGGTATTGTGCCTTAGTGACTGGCCGTATAGAGTGTGAAGGAGGGCATGGCCAGTTCGATCAGCTGCAGCGCAGCATCGGTATGCTTGCCCTCCTTTTCCGAACTTCTGCGATTGACCACCGAAGGCTCGTTGGTAGATTTTACCCTCGTCTGTTCTTGAGAAAGGGCAGCCATAGTTTTCTAATTCAATGACACTTGCGGGCGCCTCCCTTGTCATGTAGTGTATCGCATCTTGATCGCCCAGCCAGTCTGAACCCTTGACGGTATCGTACATGTGCCACCTCCAATCGTCCTCGTGCATACTGAATAAGAGATCCCATCAGCATCTGGTCTACCTCCATTGGACTCGAGAGATGAAAACCTACTTTCCCAACGCTGCATTGATGCCGCCCTGTGCAGCTACGGTGTGGCTTCTCGTGGGGAACAATTTCGATATGCATGCCGTGTTGAAGCCTGCCTCGGCCAGACCAAAGGCTGCTCGCAGACCGGAGCCACCAGCGCCCACAACAAGGGCGTCATACTCATGGTCCTATGCGAGCACTTGTCAGAAGTTCGTTTGCGAGTCCATGGTCCGAAGTGCATACTATTATTGGGTACTTGTTGTTGATGAACGGGGATGCCTCTTTGGCTCGAAGCGGTTGATTGGCTATGATTCGAGCTGAGTATAGTTGTAAGTGCAGGAACGTAGCACCCAAGTCAAGGTGATTTTACCATGAGGTCTTGAAGTGGAGAAGAGTCGACTGTGTCGTGTAACTTTTGAGAACTGGCAGATTCCATTAGCATCTTCGCCCCTCATCATTTTTTGTTCAAGAATGGTGACGGTATGGACAGACCTTGGATGCTGAGGTCAAGCTCCGTATACCTAAAGAAGCCATACCGGCGGAAGAAATCTAAAGGGATCTAACTGCAGACAATTGGACCTGAGTAAGATCAGGTTGGAAGGTGCAGTGCTTGATCGAATTGGAGAGCAGGCGAATCGGGGAGGCGGAAATGTCGTCGATAGTCGCCACACTAGCGGCTAACGGCTGTGGAGCCGAGGTCTCTCGTTGTCCAATCACCGCTCACCTATTCAAATCGAAAGTAAGGTATACTTAGTTCTAGGGCACACCAACAGGACATAAGTGCACACGCTCCTGACCCGCCGTACTCATCCAACTTGTCTCTCTTTCAGATGTGAGAATCACTCTGTAATCATTATAATACACCCAAGTGAGTGTACAAGTAGCATAAATCAACTTGTGCCAAGTCTGCCTGCCCCTTTCTCCTTCTCTACTATCCGTAATGGTGACGGTTGAGATAGGCCTCATGCTTGATAGTACATATCAGTAGCAAGCACCGAGTGTCGATTGATACCAAAATGACTAGGGAGTAACTCTAAATTTCGGATTCTTGACTATAATAGTTCGGCAAGGCGATAGAAGCACAAATCCATGGGTCCTGGCCCTACGCATTGAAGGGGTTTTTTGATGCCACGCACATGTGTGGGGTGGCCGTCGGTGCGTCAAGTATCTCAAGATGCCAATGACCATTCTACCATTATTATAGAGGAGGCACGAAAACTACTTGGATTCGGTACACCCACAGAAGAGAGCTCTTCTGGCAAGCAACGCCCTTACCAAACTCTTGCCAATTTTTGTACTTCTGTGCTTGTTTATATGGAAAACAATCCACAGCCAACATTACCCAGCAAGCAACAGATTAGCCGGTCTTTGCAGGGCTCTAGTCCCGGACCAGACTCTGTGAGCACTTTTGGGCAGAATGTTGCAGACCCCAACGCGAAGGGTAATACCATTGAACCAAAGCTAGCGCCCGCTGAGACATACGGCATCCTAGTTCTCTACGTCCCCAGCAATTTCGATGTTGCCAATCAAGAAGGAGCCATCAACGGTATCATCAATATTGATAAAGGCTTCATAGCCGGTCTTGAGATCAAATCAATCGAGTGGCTGATACCAGAATGGACGAAGACAAAGCAGTACGGCTCATTGCTTGTAGAAATTCGCACGGCCGGAACATGTCCATGCAGCTATCAGAGAACAGCTGCTCGTTGGAAGCAAGGTTTTAGCATGCGAGTATTATGAACGGAACAGCCGGTTAAGGCAATGCAAGACATGCCAGCACTATGGACACATAGAGGCCCAATGCATCTCCGCGCCCGCTTGCGGCCGCTGTGCTGAACGACACTTCACTGCAGAGTGTAGAAAAAGAGAGAATCCCAAGAACTTTACATGTGCAATCTGTCACGGCCCACACAGGGCCTGGGACAACGTTTGCAACATCAGGCAAGACGAGCTTGGCAGTATACGTCTTGCAAGGGCTAATCGCCCAGAATACCATCCCAAGCCTAGTTGTAACCTTGGAGAGCTTTCGAAACACACGGACGATGTCCTAAGCCGCGATTTCGCTGGCACTCGTCGGTCCTCGGTTGAATACCTTATTGAGGTAGATATGCGTGGAGGCAGGAAATCGCATGCAAATTGAGAGGCAGAGGAGGTCGAGGCCAGGGCCTTCCTCCAGATTTTCGTGAGAGCCCAGAATCTATTGAGCAGGAGTCCGTGCCGTTTCCGGGGAAACCGACCGGAAACAGTCGGGGTAGGAATGGCAAAGCGCCTTTCGGTTCCGACCGGTACGGCGTTCAGGTTGCTGCTTGGGCTGGTTGTCTGAAGATCAAGCAAGAGGTCCAATCAGATTGGGGAGGAGATGGATCTATGCAAGGTCAGAACTTTGGCTGGGGCCAGGGTGGTGTGATTACGATGCATCCAGAGTAAGAGTAATAATAATTTATTTATTAATTATACTAAATATATAATTAAGAAGAAAATATATTATTAAAAAGTTAATAGTTATAGCTAAAGAAGCTTACTACTCGAAAGATTATTTAAAAAAAAAGTTTTTTATTTATATAAAAATTAATCTAATTAGATTAAATAAGAATTTTAAAAAAAAAAAAAATTAATATATTAAAAGAAATAGATCTTAAATTAAATCTTTTTTATATTTTTACTAATTTAATATTAGTTATAAATCTCTTAATCTTAAATCTAGATAATATTTAAAGTTAAATTATTATAAGTAAATTATAAATATATTATTATTTAGAAAAATTTAAGAACTTCGATAAAAAAGTCTTAAATATTTTTAAAGCTAAATTATTTATATAATATAAAGAAAAATATCTTATCTTTAAAAGATATAATATTAAATTTAATTTAAGTTATATTAAAGTATAATTTATAAATATTATTAAAAAAGAGTTAATTATAATTTTTATCTTTATCGCTAACTCGTAAAATTTTATAAAAAGTATTATTAAAACTTCTAATATTTAATATAATAAATTAAAAATCTTAATAAAAAGCTTTTAAACTATTAATTATAATATTAAGATATTTTAATAATAAAATAAAGAATTTAATTAGAATATTACTTAAATTAAAATAAAAATATTAATAATTATTATCTAACTAAGTAATAATAATAATTAATTATTTTATAAGCGAGAAATTAATAATAAATTTTAAGGTTTATATAATAAATATCGTATTAATATTACGAAATTTATTAAAGAAAATAAAAAACTTAAATAAAATTTAAAATATAAAGAGTAATAGCTAAAGAAGTAGAAGAAGTAATAATTTTATACTTTAATTAATTTAAAAAACTTTAATAAAAAAGATATAGAAATCGTATTTTATTAGCCGAGTATTTTTATTAATAATATTTATTAAAACTTATATTATACTTCTATTATAAATTACGTAGAGAGTATAAAATTAAATAAATAATATTTCGATATCTCGATTTTCTATAATATTAATAATTAAGATAAATAAAATAGCTAATATTAATATCTTAAAGCGAAATTTAAATAAAATATTATAATCTTCTCTATTAAATTTAAAAAAATCGATTATATATAAAATTATTATAAAATTATTATATATAATATTATTAAAATAAGAATAAATAAAAATATCTTAAATTTATATTAGATTATTTAAAAAATAATCGATAAATTAAATAATATATTTAAAATTATTAATAAAATTATTAAATCGAATATTAAGATATTTAAATTTAAATTTAATATAAAAGTAATAGATAAGAAGAAATTATTTAAGAATTTCTACGCACGATTCTTTATAATTTTTTTTTTTTTTTAAGATTTACTAATATCTATAAAATATTTAATTTAAAATAATTAATCTTTATATATCTAAGATATTAAATTTTAGAATAATCTTTTAATATTTTTTAAGAATTAATTATTTTTCTATAAGTATTAGATATAAATCTTTAAATTATTAATAATACGTTAAATTTAAAGAGTAAGAAAGAGATTAATAAAACTAATAATAGTTATAAGAATTCTATCCTCTTAAATAATTAGCGTAATTCTTTCTTTACTAAAAAAAATATTATTATTATTATTAAAAAAATTTATATATAAGAATATAAATATTCTAAATTATTAGTAAATAGAATTTAAAAAGAAGATAGATATTTTAAATATTTAAAAATTAGATATTATTTTAGTAATAATAATATTCTATATAAAAATATAAATTTATTAATAAAAGAATAAATCGATATAATTCTAAAAGCTGTTAATATAGAGAAGAACGTTCTTATTAAACTATTATAAAAATTAAAAAATTAAATATTTTTAATTAAGTCGTCGTTAGAAATTTAAAAGTTTTATATATAAAAATTAAAGAGTTAGAAAGAGAAAGAATATTTACTTTTATCTCTCTATTCGCGTATATTATTACTATTAAAGCCTCTTTATAAAATAAATATTAATTAAACTTTTATAAAAAAAAAAATTATATTAATAGAATAGATTAAGATTAATTATCTTTTAAATATTAAAGCTTTAATATTAAGCTTTATAAATATATCTTTTATTAAAATAAATAAGCTACTTAAAATAGTATTATTATAATTTTATAGATTATAATTAATCGATAATAAATCTATTTTTATTTTTAATATTATATATATAGTCTTAATAAAACTTATTTTAAAAAATTATATAAAAGAACTTTAATATTTAATTATCTTATTAAAATAATTTAATATTATTTTAAAAATATTATAGCTAGAATAATATAACTCTTATATATTCTTTAAATCTAAAATTATTATATTTAATTTAGATTATTATATATTTAACTATTTATTATATAGTAAACTTATTACTATTTAAAGTAATAATAAGTTTTTAAAAAGAATTTAAATTATATAATAAAGATTATATTTTAAAAAAAAGAATATAATAAAGATTTTTATTTATACTTTTATTAAGATAATTAAAAAATTAAAAAATTAAGTTATTATTACGTTTTCGTAACTTAGCGTAGTTTAATCTAGCGTAACTTAGCGTATAACTACTTTCTTCGTTTCTTTATAGCTTTCTAGCTCATTAATGAATCAATTAAAATCATATAAAGAAACACCTTTCTTCTTCGTGAAACTCCTTTTTCGAAGTATATATATACTTCTCATACCTGTAATCTTAATAGTTATTATTATATAGTTTTACAATTTTAAATAATTTTTTAACTTTATTAATAAGAAAGCGAAGTTTATTATTAATATCGCCGCTATTATAATAAAAGATTATAAAAAATTCTTTTATAAGCTAAGAAAGAAATCTTTAACTATAAAATAATTATAAAAATAAGTTTTTATAGCTTATTATAAATAGCTAGATATTTAAATCTTATTAAAACTAATAAATTTTCTCTTTATCGCTTTATTAACTATAAAATATATTTTAAAAAAAAAGCTATTTTACTATTAGAAAGGGCTTATAGACTCTTTAAAGATTAGATATTAATTATAAAGAAGTATATTAATAAGATATTAAAAAAAGATTATATTAGATTAAGTATATTATTCTATACTATATTTATTCTAATAATAAAAAAGCTTAATAAGAGATTTAGATTATATATAAATTATAAAGCTCTTAATATACTTACTATTTTTAATTAAAATATTTCTCTATTAATTAAAGAGATTCTCGCTAAATTATATGTGGTGAGAATATATAATAAATTCGATATTATAGTTACTTTTAACGAAATTAGAGTAAAAAAGAATTATAAAAAAAAATTATATTTCTTACTCGATATAGTCTATTCGAATATATAATAATACTCTTCGAATTATATAATACTCTTATTACTTTTTAAATATTTATTAATAACATTTTATATAAATATCTAAATATATTTTATACTACTTATCTAGATAATATCTTTATTTATAATAATATTAAAAATAAATATATTTAGTATATAGAAAAGATATTAAAAAAACTTCGATAAGTTAATTTCTATTTTAATATTAATAAATATAACTTTTATATTATTAGAGTTAAATATTTAAAATTAATTATTATAATAAAAGAAGTAGAAATAAATATAAAGAAAATTAAGACTATTACTTAATAGGAGAAATTTAGATATATTAAAGATATATAAATATTTCTAAAATTTACTAATTTCTATCGAAAGTTTATTATGAAGTACTTTAAAATTGCTATATCTCTAATAAATTTTACTTATATTTAATAAAAGAAGAACTTTATCTACTTATAGACTTAAGAGTACTTTAAATAATTCGCTTTTAAAATATTTAAGAAAGCTTTTACTATTATCTCTATATTTACTTATTTTAATTTAAATAAAAAGATTTAATTAGAAATAAATATATCTAATTTTATAATTATTATTATTCTATTATAAAAAAATAAAAATAAAGTATTTAAATCTATAATATTTCTTTTTAAGAAGATATCTTCTATAAAATATAATTATAATATTTATAATAAGAAATTTATAATTATAATATAGATTTTTAAGAAATAATATTCTAAGCTAGCTAATATCTCTATTAAGAATTTTATTAAAATTATTTTAAATTATAAGAATTTATAATATTTTATATTTTTTAAATAATTTAACTCTCGCTAAATAAGATAAGCGAAGTTTTTCTTTAAATTTAACTTTTATATTATTTATCGATTTAGAAAATAAAATATTAAATCTAATAATCTTATCTAATAAGTAGAAAATTTATCTAAAAATAAAAATAATAATTATACTCGTTATTAATATTATATAATTTTTAAAAATAATAATTTTAATAAAGATATTAAGAATATTATATATCTTATTATTATACTTCTAGACGATATAAGAAAAAATATTATCTCTTTAATTATAATATTATATAAATTTAGCGAATAAAATAATATTAATAATAAGAAATTTAATAAAGAATTATTATTAATGGTTTTAATAGAGACTTCTTAAAAGAAGTTCTTAGAAAAATTAAGAGAAGTCTTTACTATTAATACTTCTAAATTATTATATTAAATAAAAAATATTTATAATTATAATAATATTATTTAAAAAATTATATAATTTAAGATATTTAAATAAAGAAAATTACTATTTAAAATAATTAAGAATAATTTTAAGTTAAAATTAAGTAATTATTATCTTTATAATAAATTATTATATATTAATAAAAGATTATATATACTAAATATTCTTAAATTATAAATTAAAATTATTAGAAATATTTATAACTCTTTATTTAAAGATTATATTAATAGATTATTAATCTATAATAAGTTAAATAGACTTTACTATTAATTAAAAATAATGAATTCTATTATTCGCTATATTAAGAGCTATTATATTTATAAAAGATTTAAGACTTATAAAAGATCTATTTAAATTTTTATTTATTTTCAAATAATACTAATAAGATATTTCTATTAACTTTATTATATTATTATCTATTTATCTTAAATATAAATACTTCTATTAATATATTATAATAATTATTAATAAATTTAATAAAAAGAAGAAATTCGTTTTTTTAAATTTCTTAAAAGTAAAGATAGTAGTTTAAGTCTTTATTAAATTTATATAATAAGAAAAAGAATATCTATTTATTATTATCTTCGATCGAGGTACTTAATTTATAATATATTTCTAAAAAAGACTATATAAAAGAATTAAGATTAAATCTAAATTTTTTATTATATTTTATTTTAAAATTAATAGATAGATAAAGAACGCTAACGCTATTCTAAAGTAATATTTTAAAAATTATATTAATTATAATTAAGATAATTAGATAAATCTATTATTAATAGTAGAGTTCGAGGCTAACTTCGATAAAAACGTCTTATCGAATATATTATTATTTCTTTTTATTAAAGAATATATTCCTTACTTAAAAATAGAACTCTTTATCTTTTAAAATTAATTCGCTAATTAAAGAGCGAAGAGAGATATTAAATTAATTAATAAATTTATTAAAAAGATAAATATTATAAAAAATTATTTTAGAAGTTAATTTAAATAATTATAAGCTTTATAGAAGAAGTAAACTAATCGCTATTAATTCTCGACGTTAAAATTTAAAGTTAAAAATATAATTATACTTAATAGAAGAAATATTAAAATTATATATCTTAATAAATTATTAAATTATAAAAATTTCGAATTATTTAAAATTATTAAAGTTTTAAATAATTTCGCTTATAAGTTAGAACTCTCGACTTTTATAAATAATATTTATTCTATCTTTTATTTATAACTATTATATTTTAATAATAATAATTTACTATTAGAATAAATTAAGTCTTTATCGCTATCTATTAATATTAATAAAGAAAATAAAATCTATAATATTAAAGAAATAGTTTAATTTAAATTAGATAAATAAAAAAATAATCTCTTAACTAGTAAGAGGAAATATTTAATATATAAAATTAAATATAAAGGTCTTAAGATTAAGAAAAATCTATTTTAATAATTATTTATAAATATAATAGAATATTTAAATCTAATAGTAGATTTTTATTATTATTACCTCGAGGTTATTAATTCTTATTTATTATTTAAAAGATTTTTAGAATAATCTTTTTTATTAATATTATTAATTTATAATAATTATATTAATTTATAAAATGATCTCGAATTTATAATAAAATATTAAATTAATATATTTAAGAATATTACTCTATATACGCTTAGATATATTTTTTATAAGATCGATATTTATTATATAGTAATCGTCGTCGAAGTTTTAAATTAAAGGAGGAGATAATATTATAATCTTAATCGTCTTACTTATATTATAACTTAATTAGACTTAGCGTATTAAGATCTTTCGACCTTTCTATCTTACTATAAAACTTATACTTATAATAATTCTACATAGATAGTATTCTCTTTATACTACAATACAGAGTTACCACACACACCATTAAGTCCCTGACTCCAGATCAGTCAAGAAAAGCGTCAGGTGGTCCTAGACGGCCCTTTACGAGTGGCAGTCCCAATCAACCGCTGAGACCGGGAGCTGTCAATTGGGAGAGGCGTCAAAGCACGGATAGTTAGTGATACGGCAGAGGTTTCGCTATCAACATCTCAGGTTTACTCGCCATTTGCAGTCTTCCGACCCCGAGAACCGCTCTCGACATTTAGGTGGACATACCAGGTAGACTTTACTATTTGACTACTAAACCTAGGAGCTCAGGACCAAAAAGCATGAGGGTTTGGAACGACATTCAGGCCTCAGTATGTCAAGAAACTTCTATCTCTTGTGATTTCCACACCAGCTCCCTCAGCAAATGTCACTGCACTAGGTTTCTCAACTGACACTGTAATCTGGGGAATTGGAAAGTCCTCAAGACATGTTCTAGCTATCAAAGCAGCAAGCGCTTCCAATGTCTGGAAGTCAGATGGCTCGACAACCTAGACGTGCTAGTAATGAGCCTGCAGCAGGAGAGAAGTTGGCAAAGAGAGCAAGAGAAATCACAACTCACAGTGACAACTCGAGCAACGAGTGTCCGCCACGGGCCCTTTCCCTCTCCGTTCTGCTCTTTGTAATCTCCCTCGTCTTTTCCACGCTCGCCCAGAATTTCGAGATTGATGGTAACTTGCTGCTTCTCCAGTCTCTCATGTGGGTTCACTCCAATAATACAAGCCACTTTCAACGTCTTGACCAGCCATGCGTGCCTCTCCCAGCCCCAGGTTTGCTGCTTGGCGCCTCCGTTCTCAATCCACTGCTTTCGAAGCGTAACCTCTCGCCCCAGACCACCCTCTACTCTGAGCAGAGCTTTAGGCGCGAGTAGAGAAATTTGAAGGCTTTCGCCGGGCCAATTCTTGGCGAGTGCAATTCTCACCAGACTGCTTGCTAGGTCATCAATGCTGCGGAAGTGACCATCAGAAAGCACGCTGACATCGTTGCGAATCTGTCCGTAAGAGAAGGTATGTGCTATCTCATCTGAAGTGCCGGCGTAAGTGGTGTCAATAAGTAGCTTCAGTGTGAGCACGATAGGTTGCGGTTTGCCGGCACGGTTCCACGCATCAGGCCCAATGACAGCTGTCATGTAACAGTTGCGGAGCGATATAGTGTCCGTTGGCATCTTAATCTTAGGACGAAAGAAGAGAGGGAGAGCAAGGGCAGTAGAAAGGGTCAGCAAAGATTTTGAAGACGATTTTGAAGACGATTTTGAAGAATTATTAAAGATTATTAAGGTCTACATTAGCCTATAATAGTTAGCCGTAGATCTCACGGGCCATTTGATAGGCTTCTTAACAAGCGATGAGAGGGTGTTAGAAGTAGATTGGATAGCTGTGTGTTTATTACTTGCATCGCGACTACTTTGACTTTTTTCTGACTTTTTTGGCCAAGGCCACACCCCAGTTATACAACTACGCTAACTGTTATACAGGGGCTCCTATTGGTCAAACGTCTTCAAAATGATCTTCATATGCGTTTTGAAGACTTTAAAATGCACATGAAGCTGCAGCCAAGCATGTAATTAGTGTGAGGCATAAAGATTACTTAATATGGCTACGGTGGAGTTGAAAACTAGCCTTATGTAGTTAAAATATCGTCTTCAAAATCTTTGCTGACCCTATCCAGTAGAAATGTAGAGAATCAACGCCTTTAAAGTATGGAAGCTCTAAGTTCTGATTCTTAGAAGGCAGAATGTGCACCTTCTTTTTTCTCAGTGTTAGAGCAAACTCGCATGGTCTTCTAATCAATTATAGATAGTATCTTAGTAGGGAAAAGGTTTCAATTGATTGAGGTACGGTAAAGACTTTGCACCTTGCCAAAAGCCATACGTCAGCGCATCACTATTCTATGTAAGGTAGTCGTGCTGTCCAGAAGTGAGTTATCTCGCTTAATAGCGCCGGGAGAGTTGACCAATCAAACTACGATTTTCGCGGAGAACTGAGTAGTTTGATTAGTTAACTCTTCCGGCGCTATTAAGCGAGATAGCTCACTTCTAAATAGTACGAGTAGTCTCAGTACTCTATTTAGAAGGGTTGATGATAGTGATAGGTCGGAAAAACCGTTTTTCCGAGCCGAAATTTCGTAACCCTAGAGTCTGAGTAGGAAACTATAGTCTTAGAAAGGCCTTACGCAGTGGGTCTGAGTAGGAAACCCTGTCAAGCCTCATTTTTTTGGTGGTTTGACTGATATAAGATATTTATCCCTGCGTATATATGAGATAGTAAGGCCTCTTTTAATGAAACTGCGTAGCAGCTATATAATTACGAGGTCTAGGTGCGTAGTTAATAGAATAGATAGATTAATTACTAGATAAATTAATAATTAAAGAAAAAAGAAGAAGAAAGAAAACTTATAAGTATTTAAGACTTCGCTAAATATATTAAATACTTATTTTAATTATATAATTTATAATCTAATAAGCGATATAAGCGAGTCTATTAATTTATTTCGAGTACTTTTATTTTTATAATTATATCTTTCTTTAAAAGATATAATCTTTAAATTTTATTATTATTATATTTTATAATTAAATACTATAGACTTATTAATCTCTTATATATTATCTATTACTAGTTTAAATATAATTTAAATTAATATATACTATAATAGCGTATTTAAATTATTTACTCTAAGATCTCTTTAAATATATTAATATATTTATATATTAAATTATAATAATATCGCTAAATATATTATTATCTTAATTAATAAAATATAAATATATTATTACTCTATTACGATATACTATTATTACTATTATTATATACTATTATTATTATTATTACTTTAATAATTATAATAATTCTATTATTATAATTATAAAAGTCGCGTTAATAAGTATAAAAGTCTTACTTTTAATCTAACTTTTATTCTTTTTAATAATAATATTAATACTAATATAAGTAAATACTTAATTCTTCTTTATATCTATTATCTTATCTTTATTTATTTTTATTATAATATCGCGATAGCGAGCTATATATTATTATAATAATATAATATATATATCGATTAAGATAATAGTTAAGTAAGATTAAAGTTATTTAAATTAATTTTATATATAATAAATATTTTAAAGAATACTTTATAATACTTTCTAGATAGTATAAGAAGTATATTAATATATTAATAATAATAAATAATCTTTACTCTTATAGCTTTATAGACTATTAAGTTTTTATAACTATTATAATTCTTATTATATCTACTATAGCTAATAAATATTTATATTTATTTTAAATATATATTTAATTAAAAAGGCTTAATAGCTTCTTTTATTGCTATTTCTATTCTTATTTATAAGTAAAAGAGATATTAGATAACTAAGAGATTACGCTAATATATATTAAGATCTCTTTTACTTTTATTATATATATATATTTATATATAATTCTTATATAATTTATATCGCGTTTTCTACTAGCTCGCGCTAGCGTAAATATAAGTAATGCTCTTACGAGGGTTACGTATGTTATCTAGACCCGACTTCTTTTCTTATTATACGTGGCGCTTCGGCGCTTTAGAATAGACCTGCGAGCTTTTTAGTCGTATTCGCTAAACTTTTTAATTATAATTTTATTCGCCTACTTAAACTCTTTACTATTATTATTTTCTTAATCTATTTTACTTCTTAATTTCTCTTAATAATTATACTTTTAACTTTAGCTTAAATATTAATTTATATAATTTCTTTACTCACTCGAAATTCTTAATTATATTTTTAATATTTTCGAGATACTTTATTAATTTCTATAAAGCTTTATAAGATAAAGAGTTTTTTTAATTAATAAGATACTTAATTTCGCTTTTATAAACTCTTTTATCTAATATCTTATTAATCTCTTACTTTTCTTCTTTATTAATTAAGATTATTTATAATTTTAAATTATTATTATATAAATATTATAGTTCTAATAATAATATATAAAATATAAAATAAATTCTTCTATATCTAGTAGAAAGATTTAACTTATAAACTTATATAGTTATTCTCTCTAGTACTTTAAAAGATCTAAATTATTTATAATTTAGTTTCTTCTTTAATTATAAGATATATATATTTAAACTTTATAATAATATTTTATTCTTTTTTTTAAAGATTATAATTTTATAATTACTATTATAATACTTTATTTACTACTTTAATACTCGCTTTTATAATTCTTTTAAATATAATCTTATTTTTTATAATTAATCTACTCGCTCTATAATAAATAATATTTCTCTTCTTAAGATCTTATTTTTAAAAGTATTTTCTAAATCTATTATATATTTTATTAATAGCTCTTATAAGATCTTATTAATACTTATATATATATTATTATTATATATAAATATCGCTATTAATAAGATTTTAGACTAATTATTTTATTTATAATTATAATATATTTATAAATAATATTTAAAAACTTAATTTTATCTTTTAATTTAATTATTAATTTAAAAATAAAATGTAATATTAATATAATATTATCTAAAATCTACTTATAAATAGAGAATCTTAATTTAAAATTAAATTACGTATTATATTATATAATAATATAAATTTCTATTATAAAATATTAGTAAGATTATTAATCTTTAAATTTATTAGAATCGATATAGATGTAATATTAATATAGATATATTAAATAAGATAACTAAGATATCGAATTATATAGATAGAAGAGAGATATTAAATAGTAGATAAATGCCTCTATTAAGACACGCTAGGCCCGAATAGATTAGAGGGCTAAATAATATATTAAGAATATAGAGTACGCTTATAATACTACCCTCTCTCTTTATAAAATTATATTTTATAATTAATAAGTAAAAAGATAGAAAAATAAATATATATATACGCTTAATAATTAAAAAAATAATAAAAGTAGTAAAGAAATAATTACATTCGAAAACCCTAATATTATACTTTTTTTTATAAGAGATATTAAAAATAATAGTAGCTCGTTATATTTACGCTATAGCGATATCGCTAATTAAGATATAAATATATATAAAGAGTCTAATTAAAAGAAAATCGATATAATATAATAAAAATGATATTCGTTAGCGTAGAGATAAATAGTAATAATTTTTAAATCTATATCTAAGCGAATAGAATATCGATAAAATAATACGATATAATTAATTAAGAGTTTTTAAATCAAATCGAGTTATAAACGCTAAAAACTCTAATTAAATATTAAATAAGTTTTTCTATAAAATATTATATAACTAATATTAATAAAGATTATTAATAATAACGATAAGGTTTATTAATAATATACTATAGCTTTAAAAGATACTTAAGTATCTATTAATAAGGAAACTCTACGCGAAAAGCCTTATATAATATAATTTATAATCGATCTAAGCCTAAAGAATTAATTCTTAACTTCTAAAAAATAAAGTTATTATAAAGATATCGAACGATTTTAATTCGATTAAAAATAAGAAATTTAAGATAATTTCGATATTTTATAAATTAATTCTTATAGATAAGACTCTTTAAGATATTATTTATAAAAGTCATCTATTAGATCTTAATAATTTTCGAATTTATCGCTATTTATATTATATTAAATAAGATTATTATTAAGACTTTTTTACTTAACTTTATACTTAAAACGACTATTAATTAACTTAAAGATAAATATTTCTTTAATAAACTTATTAAGGAATCATTATGATTTGACTCATATATGTGTGTGGTGTAAAAGATGTTGATTGTTCTATGTGCCTGCAGGGCAGATATGTGCGGTGCCAAGCCTACGCTAGTGGCCCTATGAGTATCCCTGAGGCATCTCATGACAATTGCCCACAAAAAACAGAGAAATGCCATGTCCTCATGGCAAGAAGTATGCATGCATGTGTGTTTTTCGAAAAACCGGAAAGGAATGGAGATGCCGGGCCAATTAGTAGTGTGAATCCCACAATATCTCCTGCCGCAGTGAAAGCTTTCGAATAATGAAATGGCTGTCGAAACAAGACATCGGACGGTTTCAATTCGTCCAAATATGCATCGTCCGATAGGTGACCCTTGCCTGCAGAGGTCCAATTGGCTGTGATCGACGCAGTAGATCCTTCTCTTGTGTGCTCATTGCAGTGATGTACCACAATGTGATATTGCCTAGGCACGCGGAGATAGCAGGCCAAATTGTAGTGTCGTCCTCCGCTTGCTGAGTGGCGATTTGACGGGGGATTGTGGAGAGGTGACGTGGGATCTTGGAGAGCTGAGCCGTGTTCTTGGTGCTGGGGGCCTTGCTGTCGCTTGGTTTCTCCGCAGTGTTCTCCGCAGTGTTCTCCGCATTTGCTTGCTGTAGTGACTTCTCTTGCACTGGCTGAGTGGATTGATGTGAGACCGTGGAGAGTAGACCTGTTGTGTCACTGCTGCTGCTGACTGTCTCCGCACTTTTCTCCGCAATATCCTCCTCTTGTGAAATACCAGACTGAGCGACTGAGTGAGTGGTTGGCTGAGTGGCTGGCTGAGTAGGCCTAGATCGAGCTTCCAATGCTTCCAGTCTTGTACTCATGACTCTCATCATTTCCATCATTTGTGTCATTTGTTCCTGAAGCGAGGCGAGTGGGGTAGGATGAGGCATGATGATATCGATAGGCCTATCGAAAGGATCGATTTGGACGGGGTTTTGTCAAAAGGTACTCGATGACGCGAGTGTATTGGAGGTCCGGCTTGGAGCGTTGCACTATTAGGTGTTTGATGCAGGCTTTGCGTAAACGTGTGGTGTAGACGTGGCTCGTAGAGACGTCTACTACATCATAGGATCAAGTGGAATTAGATCTTAAGGTGTTGCTACCAATTGTTAAGGAATCATTATGATTTGACTCATATATGGGTGTGTGGTGTAAAAGATGTTGATTGTTCTATGTGCCTGCAGGGCAGATATGTGCGGTGCCAAGCCTACGCTAGTGGCCCTATGAGTATCCCTGAGGCATCTCATGACAAATCTATTCGATTCGATTATTAATAATTATATACTTTAATAATAGATTTATCTATTCTAGTAAGAGGTTATTTATCGCGAGATTTAATAGATTAAAATAAAAGACGTTATAAATTTTTATATTTAGCGAAAGTTTTAGATAATATAAGATTTTTATAAAATTTATAATCTTAAATAAATTAAATCTCTTATAATTTAATTTACGAGAAGAATAATTAAAGATAATATTCTTACTATTTAAAAAAACCTTATTATCTATCTAAAAGATAATCTTTTATTAATACTTATTAATTTATATAATTATAATCTTCTAAACGCGATCTATATTACTTCTAATATATTTAAAAATCTATTTTATATAATTTATAATATTTTCTATCTTAGTAATATTAAGATATTTATAAATAATCTTATAATTGATAATATTTAAATTAAAACTTATTTAAAAATAAAATTTCTTATTTATAAGAAAAGATAGAATATTAATAATTATTAAAATAATATTATTATCGACGAACTTAATAATAAATAATTATTTTATTTAATTATTCTATATATAGTTATAATATATTTAAAAATAACGCTTTATATTTTAATTTATTTACTTAATTTATCTATTAATTTTAGAATAGAAAGCTATTAATAGTTTAACTATAATATCTAATTATTTATATTAAGATTTTTATATAATAATTATAAATTAAGAATCTCGATTCGATATTATTAAGGCTAATAGATTATATAAGTAAAATACTTCTTTAAATAATAAGTTAATAGTTTTCTTAGTAATAATATTTTTATTAATATCGAAATAGATTATATAATAATATTTCTTAATAAATTAATTAATCGCTATTTAAATAATATTATAGTTATTAAATATAAATAAATCTATAATAAAGTTAACTAATATATCTTATTATTATTTTTATAGAATTAATAGAGATTAAAGTAAACTATATTCTTAATTTCGAGATATTTTAGCCCTCTAATAGATATAGTAATTTTAAATATAAATAACTACTATTATTCTTATTTCTCGCTAATAATATTCTCTTTTAAATAATTTATAGATATATACTACTTCGAAATAGTCGTAGAATAATTAATTATATATCTCTTAAATAATATTAATATATATATTATTAAATATTTATAAACGATCTTTATAATAAAGTATCTCGTTTTATACGAAGTACTTATTAAGAGTAATCTCTTAAAACTTATTCTTACCTTTAGTAATAGCGTTACGAATTTTCATATAATAGTTATTCTCCTTATTAGCCTCTATTATCTTATAATAAATCGAATTATTAATTATATATATATCGATACTTTCGCTATCTAACTTTAATTAATTAGAGATAAAAATTATTTAATACTATTAGCGTAATTATTTATTCTTAAAATTAATTAATTTATATTTAATTATTTATATAAATATATTCATCTTAATATTCTAAGATCTAAATTAATAAATAATCTTTATATTAAATTCGAATAATATATTTAAATAGCGAGTTTAGCGATAACTAAGATCTTTTTCTTTAATAAAATATATTAAGCTTTTATAATTCGTAAAGATCTTAATAGAGATATTAATATATTTTAGTTTAAAATGTTAATATTTAAAATAGCGAATAATAATTAATAATTTCTTATTATAGATCTAATAATTATATTTAGCTAAAGTAAGATTTTTACTATAGAAAACTATCGAGTAAAATACTCTCTTATTATTATATTAAGAAAGAATATCTTTATTAATATAATTAAAAGAGTTAATCTCTAAAATAGCGTTCTTTATTTTATTAAAATAATATAGAATTAAAACTTTAATAACGACGACTTTTAGAAAATAAAAGGTCTTTTAATATACTGGGGATTAATTAAATATAGTCTCTTTTATAATAAGTTTTATTATAAATTTAACTATTTTAGAGAAGTCTCTAATAAAACGTCGATAAAAATTATAAAATCTAATAAAGATCTATATCTTTTTAAGATTAATAGATATAGTTTATTTAATAATAGTCTAAATTTTAATAGAATTATTTATAACTCGTCTATAGATATTAATAAATCTAAAAATTTAGTTTTCTAAATATAAAATTCGTATTTAAGAATATTTATCTAAAGGTTAATATTCTTCAATTTCTAAAGAATTTATCTAACGTATTAGATATATTTCTTTTTTATCTTATTATAAATAAATGTATTATTAAGATAAATCTAATAGAAGTTATTTAAATATTCGAATAGAATATTATTTATATATTATTAATATATAGTTAAATCGTTAATTAGATTAAAGAAGAGAACTTAATATTTATATACTTTAAGAAAGATAATAAAAGTAGTAAAATTCTCGCTATTAAGATATATATATAGTTTATTAAATATAACTATAATATCTAATCGAGTAAGATATTTATATTTCTAAATTTTTACTAAAATCTTATCTATTAATAAAATTAGATATCGATTTCTTTTAATAATAGCGTTTAGCTTTTAATAGTTTATATAAAAATATAATTCTCTATTTAGCTTTTTCGCGAATAAAATAAATAAGGAGATTTTTTCCGACGCTCTTTACTTTAGATTTCACCCACCGTTCATCTAAGTAATATTATAAACGAGGTTATTTTCTAAAAATAAGGCTGTAGAAAGACGCTGTTAATTAATATATTAGAAAACTACGCAGTTTATATATTATAATAAAGCGCTCGCTATATTATAGCTAATTAGAAATAAAACGTTTAATTCTATTAAGTAAATCTATAATAGGCGTAGTAAGACGAAAGTAGATATATTAATACGTAATTTAATAGAACTAAATCTCGCTAACTAAATATCGAAGGATTTAGAGTTTATATCTAGATAAAGATTAGACTATATATTACTCTATCTAAATATTCTTAATAGCATTATCATATATCTCTCTACTCTATCTATCGTCTTATCTACTTAATCAATAACGCCTTAACCCCTTATATCGAAGCGAGTTAATATAAATTAAGCTTTATTCTTTAAGATATCTTATAAAGACTTAATCTTAGCCTTTCTCTAATTAGTTAAATTCTTTTAGTATACTATTAAAGAACTATTTATATCGATTAACTAGCGTAATAATATAAGAATATAATTTTCTTTTCTATTCTATGCTAGACTTAGCTATATATATATAGATGATATAAGATAATTTAATCTACTTTAACTTCATAGTTTATTTTAAATAAGGCCTTAAGCTTATTCGATAGAACTTTGCGATCGATATACCTCATTTCAAGAGTCTACTTCATTATTACGAGTTCCTATATCTTAAATAATAGAAACTTAAAAATAATAGATATTTATAAGATATACTAATTAAGCTATCTAGATAATAGGCTTTAATATCTTTATTATGAAAGTAAGAACTAGGCGTAGTCTAACGGTTTATACGCAATATAAGATAAATAAGACATCTAAGATAGACAAATAAGGAGGCAAATAAGGCGTCTAGATATATAGGCATAAGGATTATGCAGGAGTAGAATTAAGTGTTAAGGCTACGTATTTCAACAGACACGCTAGAACTATTATAAAGCCTCGTTGTTAAGGAATCATTATGGTTTGACTCATATATGTGTGTGTTGTAAAAGATGTTGATTATCTATGTGGTCTGCAGGCAGATATGTGCGGTGCCAAGCCTACGCTAGTGGCCCTATGAGTATCCCTGAGGCATCTCATGACAATTGCCCACAAAAAACAGAGAAATGCCATGTCCTCATGGCAAGAAGTATGCATGCATGACTTTTCGAATGTCAGAAAGGAGTGGAGATGCCGGGCCAATTAGTAGTGTGCATCCCATGAGTTCTCCTGCCGCAGTGAAAGCTTTTCGAATAGTACCGGAGCAAGACATCAGACGGTTTCAATTCGTCCAGATATGCATCGTCCGAACTCCGTCCTGAAGAGATCCAATTGGCTGTGATCGTCGCAGTAGATCCTCCTCTTGTGACGTCATTCCAGTGATATACCATATCAATGTGATATTGTTGAGGCACGCAGAGATACCAGGCCAAATTGTAGTGTCGTTCTCCGCCTGCTGAGTGGTGATTTGACGTGGAACCGTGGAGAGCATATGACGTGGGATTGTGGAGAGCTGAGCCGTGTTCTTGCTGATGGTGGCCTTATTGTCGCTTGATTTCTCCGCAGTGTTCTCCGCATTTGCCTGCTGCAATGGTTCCTCCTCTTGCTGAGTGACGGCTTGTAGAGACCTTCTCGTATATTGCTGGCGAGTCTTCTGATTCCGGTGCTTCTTCTTCTGCTGTGTTGCACGTACAAATGGACACTCCGGTAATCGAGTAGCGTGGAAATCGAATAGAGTAGGAGTACCGTCACTGTCCCAGTCACAAGGATCAAGGCCGCATAGTGAGCATACAGTGAGATCAGGGGACGGAAAAGTAGGGTCGTATTCTCGGCGAAAGCCAGCACGGGCTACGGTAGAGGCACTTGGACACACATGTGGCCATGACGTGAATGAGGCGAGTCTCTCAGCGTATGAATTCATGATATCGATATCGATAGGCCTAGCGAAAGGATCGATGTGGACGTTGTCAAATGGTACTCGATGACTGCGAGTGTATGTGAGGGCCGGCTTGGAGCGTCACACTATTAGGTGTTGATGTGGGCTTTGCGTAAACGTGTGGTGTAGACGTGGCTCGTAGAGACGTCTACTACATCGTAGGATCAAGTGGAATTAGATCTTAAGGTGTTGCTACCAATTGTTAAGGAATCATTATGGTTTGACTCATATATGTGTGTGTTGTAAAAGATGTTGATTATCTATGTGGTCTGCAGGCAGATATGTGCGGTGCCAAGCCTACGCTAGTGGCCCTATGAGTATCCCTGAGGCATCTCATAACACTCGTCTTTTTAACGAGATTACTCGAAGTAGTTGATTTAATAAATACTTAACGCAAAGGATAATTACTATAAAATTCTTATTATCTAGAAAAGAAGGATTACCGCGCCGTATTAAGACTATACTACTTTCACTATAATCGTATTAAAGAGAATATTCGTTATCTTACCGACTATAGCATTTTAAAGTTCTTACTTTTCTTTTACACACCCGTTATTATACTTTTATTAAGCTTCCTCTCTTAGAATATACTTCTAAAATTTATAATTACTGCTTTATTCATATATAAGAGATATATTTAGAATACTACTTTATAAGAATTACTCTATTATACTAGATTAACTAAATTACCCCTTTTAAGAAGAATATTAATATTTATCTAGTAAAAGTAGAATATATTATCGTAAACGTCTCCTTAAAGACTCGACGAGGATTTTTAAATCTAAGAAAAACGATTTCGACTTGCTTCGTATATCTCTTAACTATTTTAATAAGTTAAATCTCGATATAACTTATCTACTCTTTGAAATATAATCTCTCATATTCTATATAATAATTAGATTATACTTAAAGCTCTCAGATTTCGAGAATAAGTCTTTTATTATTAAATTCGAGCCTTAAAGTATTAAAAGTATTAAAGATTTAAATAATCATCTACTTATAAGTTATAAATTATTATATTTACGAAGTTTTATTCCTAATAATTTATAGAAAAAAGAAAGTCTATTTTCGCATTTATTATAGTGAGTTTAAATATTTTAAGAAATATCTTATAAGAAATACTTCGAATTTATACTGCAATAATATAATTTCCTAGAAATACTTTTAAGAACAATTATTCATTACGCAGGAAGCATATTAGAAGATATTATTATAATATTATATCTTCATCTTCTTTCTAGATATAATTCATTCTTTCGACTTTAAAAAGAGCGTAAATAATAATATTCTGAGACGTTAATCGTATTATAGCTATTTCTTAACGAGGTTAAATTCGAGACAGCCCTATCTTTATAATATTAGCGTATTCTCTCAGCTATCTTATTCTCGTCTAATTTCTATCTCAGAACTATATTATATTATTTAATACGTGAAAAAAAATAAAAGAGATTAAGGCGACTCTTAATCTCTAAGATAAACTAAGGTATATAAACAAATAGATATTAAAACGGAAAATCCGTCTAGATTATCTTATAACCGTTTTTCTTTACTCGACAATGCTTAGAACAGGGGCTTCAAACCCTCGACCAAGACACGTATGGCCGAAATACGAGCGATCTAATACTTCTTCACTTAATCTTTCTATTAGTAACAGCGGATAATTAAGTTAAATATATCAAGTATCTTCATTCATAAGTAGACGAAATAGTAAGTTAAATCTATTATTTACAAATAAACTAAAATAGATTAAATATATCTAGTGAGTCAGCTTTTGCTGAGTTCATGTTCAAAAAGGCTGAAAAGGCATGGTTTTCGAAGCTCGAGGTTGGAGGGGAGTTTACGAGAAGAACGTTAATAGACTTTGCTATGATATTCTCAGATATCTAGAAACTACAATAATTTCAGCAGAAGCTACTTCGAATATTTATAATATTAAATTCGTATCTTAAAGTAGTAAGTTATCTTAAGAGTTATTATTAGAGACTTATCGCGATAAGCGATATCAAATATCCAAGCGGCCTTGTTCTTAAGGCGATCAAGAACTATATAATAGATATTAAGATTTACGAATAGAGTCTAGCTATAATTAAGTAATTATTAAAAGAAACAGAGAGACTAGTCAGTCGGACGATTTTCATACCTTCTCTTCCGAAAAAAGTATCATAGTTGGCTAACAGCTCTTCCTTCCCTGCGATAATTAAATAAAATACTTACTTTTCATAATAAAGTAACCCTTTAATTAATAAATTAAACGATCTATAAAAGTATTAATCTCGTATGTAGCATAGCCGGGGACATCCAACGCGAGAACAGCGAGGTAACGATCTTGGCTCGGCAGACGCAACGCGACTCGAGAATGCTCAAGGCGATGACGACGATAGCACTTTTTTTCCTTCCTGCTTCTCTGCTTGCGGTGAGTTTTCCCTCTATCTAATTTAATCGTTTATATTAGATTCTAATTTCTTCTTTCCTACTAATAGCCTTAAAGATAATAATAATAATAGACAATCTTCAACTCTAATCTCATTTCATTGGAGCAAAATCAAAGCATAATGCTAAGTAAGACTTATTATATAATTACTATATAGTTTTAAATATATATTATAACGTCTATAGACTTAACGATCTTTACATTTATTAATATATATTAACTAGACTAACGATGAAGTTAGACTAAAAGATAATAAATTTATATATATAAGATATAATTTAATAAATTAGCGAATATATTATATACTTCTATTCTTATTCTATCTAATTAAGGTTTAAAAGTCTAATATTTATAATATAAAAGCTTAGCTAGGAAAGCCATTGCTCCACCTGTAAGTATGATAGCTTATGACTTATGTATACTGAGCGTACTGGCGACCTAGTAGCTACGTACATGAAATGAATACGCGGTAACTATATATAGACCAGATTTGCGATGGCTATCTAGGTAGGATAGAGATCGCGTATACACATATTTATGAGGAGTTTAAAATTCTCGCAAGATTTCCTTCCTTGCACGATATTCTAAGTCTTCAGGATAGTGAATAGATGCAGATCCGCTGTTTATGCAGAGTAGCAACTAGTGACCCGAGACACTAAGCCTTGACGGGATTAGGCGAATTCGCCGCTCTGCTTCGATACGTGTTAGCCTAGGTGTCTCAGGCAGCAATATCACTCGGTTGAAAACAGCCGCACACCTTTGCACTTTACATCTTCCCTCTGAAACTGGATCCAAATAGACTCTCGGTATTCTTTATATTTTGAGGAAAGGAATTAGACCAAAGTCTGATGCATCAATCAAGTCTCCGATATGTCAACAATCTCCGACAGCGATGGTGGGTTTCCAGCTCCGATCACCTATACAAGGTCTGGAGAAACTTATCAAAGCGCGAGCTCGACTTCAAACAAAGAATTTGACTTCCTCGATTTCCTCGGGGTCGCCCAAAGTCTGAAGATTGACTTTCTTCCGATTACATGGCAGCCAGCACTGGATAAAGTCGGCGAAGGTGGTACCGCTGAGATACGTCAAGCATTGATCAATATTCAGATGACTTTTACGTTCAAACACCTGAAGCGTCCTCGGTCTGCTATGGAAAAGACTCGTAATTTACATATACTTATTACGGAAATATCAATATTAGATCATTCCATCATCCGATACCATCTAAACGTTATAAACCTCGAGGGAATCTACTAGAACGTTATTCTTAGTAATAAAAAAGTTTAGTCAATTCTAATATTTAAGAAAACTCGATATGAGAATCTAAACAGATTTATGATATCAGGCCCAGGAAAAGAGCTGGATTCCAAGCACAGACTTAAGATGTTATTTAATATTACTCTCGCGATTAGAGATTTACATATAACTAATAGATACTTAAAACCCCTTTTTAACGACATAACTAATTAAAAATAGAGATCATTCACAATAACATCAAGCCTGAGAATATTCTGATTTCCTCTGAGAACGATGGCCGCTATATAATGAAAGTAACGAATTTCGGCTACTCTACTCTATTTACAACAGATAGCGACCCAATTACAATGCCTTATTCGGAGCTCTAGACGACTCCAGAACGACATCATCAAGAGATCCTACCGAGATAAGCTAGAAAGATAAACGCATACTCTTTTAGCATACTTTACCTCTAGCTTCTTTTTTACAACAAAGGGACAAATCGAGATCGCAACTTCAAGAAAGATTTAAGAGATTCACAGAAGAAACTATTAGATTACGCTTTTCAATTACTTAAAGCATCAGCGAACCTAGAAAACTAAAAAAAAGACAATATGCAAAAAGTTTTCAGGTCAACACTCGCCCAGGATCCAGCTAAACGAACGACCAATTTCAATGAACTCTTAGAACTCTTATCGCCGCATAGGTCAGTATAATTTCTGTATTTGAAATAAGGTACTAACGAGAGATTAGGGTCTTACATTCAACATTTCCGGCTAACAATGTTACGGATATAGTGTGCTTTAGAGGATTCTTGCTGTTCAGGCAGGGGTCCACGCTCTTTTGGTCCAGTGGGAGCGATAAGGCACGCTTTTCCGTGACAAATGGTAGCAACACCGGTTCGATTCCGGGTGTGACCCGGACAGTCTGAATAGGTTACTTGGCCCGCATAGTGTATTGGCAGCACGCCAGGCTCATAACCTGGAGGAGGAGTGTTCGAATCCCCTGCGGAGCACCAGGCCACAAGTAGCTTACGGGGTTACACCCGGGGGGGTTCCTATATACGATACCTATGCGTGTAGGCCAGCGCATGGGGACATGCGCCATTTTTCGAAGTGTGCAATTGTTACGGATATAGTGTGCTTTAGAGGATTCTTGCTGTTCAGGCAGGGGTCCACGCTCTTTTGGTCCAGTGGGAGCGATAAGGCACGCTTTTCCGTGACAAACAAAATATCTATACCTTATAAGAATTTTCAGATAAGTTTAACTTGCGGTGTCAAATCATATAATCACACTCTGTATACTGGAGTAATAGTATTTAGATTACTCTATCATTACACCAGCTTATTCAAGCTCAATATGGCGTGCGCTGTTATATCGCAAACTACTTAGAGAAAAAGAGGCATCGATCTTCGACTAGTCAGTGTCATAACTTGAACCTTACTTTCTGCTATAAGCTTAAATTTGATATTCGACGAGATATCGAATATTCCCGGACCTTACTCATTATACGCAATATACCAATGAAAGATCTTGAAGGCAAGATTGAGCAAGCTAAGAAAATTACGCAATTACCGAACTTTCAAAACAACACCTTCCGCAGATTCTTAGAACAAGGCCATTTTAACAACTTTAATCTTAGCCAACAATACCGCGAAGAACAGCGTGCTTATAAAGCTAAGTCACGATATCAAGAAGAAATAGAAGCAATAAGATCTATACTTAAGGAGGATCATCTTCTAGTTCAAGAATTACGGAGACAATTGTCTTTGCTCATGAGTAGTCAAGGAAGGTGGAAAGATGCGGAAAGGCTGCAAGCTCAACTAATAGAACTTGATGAAAAAGAAACGAATGAAGATCAGTATAGAATACGCTTTACCTCGTTCTTGGTAATAACATATGCGAGCCAAGGACGGTGGGAGAAGACTAAAGAGTTGCAAGTGCAAGTTCTAGAGACGAGAAAAAGACTACTCGAGACGGAACATCCAAACACGTTAACCAGCAAGAATGATCTAGCATTGATCCATTGGAATCGGGGACGATGGAAAGAAGCCGAAGAGTTGGAAGTACAAGTCATGGAAACGAGAAAGAAGGTATTTGGGGCGGACCATCCAAGTACGTTGATCAACATAACCAACCTGACAGCAACATATAGAAAACAAAGACTTTGGGAAAAGGCCGAAAAGTTAGATATACAGATCAAAAAACGAGAAAGAAGGTACTCGGGTCAGAACATCCAGACACGTTGAACAGTATAAGAAATCTAGCATCGACATATTGGAATCAAGGACGATTAAAAGAAGCCGAAGAGCTGGAAGTGCAAGTCATGGAGACGACAAAGAGGGTACTTAGGGCGGAACATCCAGAAACGCTAACAAGCATACATAATTTAGCAACGACATACTGGTATCAAGGACGGAGGAAAGAGGCCGAAGAAATGCAAGTGCAAGTTACGGAGGCGAAAAAGAGGGTACTCGGATTAGAGCATCCAAGTACGTTGGCTAGTATAAATAATCTGGCGATGATCTACTGGGATCAAGAGCGGTGAGAGGAGGCCGAAGAGTTGCAAGTGCAAGTTATGGAGACAGAAAAAAGGGTACTCGGAACGGAGCATCCAGACACGTTAACAACAATGGCTAATCTGATATTGACATATTTGAATCAAGGGCGGCTGAATGAGGCCGAAGAACTGCAAGTGTATGTCATGAAGACGAGCGAGAAAGTACTCGGAGCGGAACATCCAGATACTTTGATCAGTATGAGCAACCTGGCAATATTATATAAGGACCTAGGGCGGTGGCAAGAAGCTGAAGATTTGGAGATGGAGGCCACGGAGATAGAAAGTCGACTTGATCAGATGACAGTCCCAACTGACGAGGGTTCAATGACCGAACCAAGTTATCCAATAGAGGATGCAACACAAGGTCCCTTTTCCTTCGGGTCCAGCGGTTTCCATATTAACTATACCTGTCGCGAGAGTGTAACACGTCTCAAAAAACTTTGCTTTCCGGAGTTGCTGAAGAGTGAGAAAGCCAGAAAGTCAGCCCAAAATGATGCTAGTATGATTGATAGACCCTGGATCAGGGCTCAGTTGCAGCATTATGGAATCGACTTTAGTCCCGATATTGACCCTTTCAAGGCGAAAGCTTTACTGCTTACAAGTGTCGCTCAGGGGCTAGTAAGCAAATCTACATTGATTAGTTCTATCTCCAGCAGCTCCGTTAACACGTCCGTAGTGCGATACGATCCCACCTCAGGTTCTCAAGATCAAGGCCACGCTCAAGGAAGCGTACCAGGGCGAAATGGACGCTTACCGTGACAATATGAAAGCCTATCGTGCTCAAGAGCTGCCAAAGCGAATTCAAAAATTCGAGGCTTGCACAACTCCGACAGAAGAGGCGGGCTGTGATGCGTCGCTCTTTCTTCGGAAATACTTCCTCGACGAGAAGGGCAATTCAGACCGGACCAAGACACCGGAGTTGGTTCTGCTGCCTGGATATATCGATAAAGGTATGGCCTTGACTGGGAGAACAGAGCGAATACCTGCTCTACACGTGGCATATGGAGGACTGGGAGGTGCAGATAACGTAACGGTCGTTGGTTGGAACCGAGCAAGAGTCAACGATAAGGCACACCAAATCGATTTGCGGCAACCTTCCGGACGTGGAATTCTACGCTCGGACCAAAATTGGGATCGACAGATGATGAGCCACCATGAATATGTGGAGAAACTTCGTAGTCGATCGGACAATCTTGACCCTAAATCAGGCAGCTCGTTTGAGACACATCATATCACCGGAAAATATGTCGTGAACTGCGAGGCCATCCAGCATGACTGTTCGGTTCTTTCAAAGCAACTTCGTCTACGATTCTACCGGAGCGGAAGACTAGCAATCTTCGACCTTGGTATTGTAGTCGGCTTGATGGTGCTTGGTAAAACGCAACAAGATGTCACGAAGCTTTTAGAAGACGGAAGTTGGGATACTGATCCCTGTGATGAGGAGGACAGCGACGACGAGAATGAAAGAGAAGACGTCAGCAGTGATGAAGAAAAGAGCGATGCCGAGCGAGCAAGCGGATGTAGCGAGGATTCGGATCACAATTCGGGGGACGAGTCAGACACTCCTATCCACTTGACCATACACCAGCCACCAAAGCGCCAGGAGATCGAGAGTAGCCATCCTCGTAGGGTGTACTTTCAATGGCGTGGGTACAACACCGTGTCAGGCGCCATTCAGTTCGATCCTCAGAATCGCAACACAGGGTACCTAGATTTTGTAAACGATGACGCGACAAGTTTTGAAGGAAACATTCTTATGGAAGCCACCATGAGAAGCGCAATATCGTTTCAAGGTTACCGAGTACCTGGCCTTACTGGGCCATTGACGATGAATTGGAATGCCTTCTCACATCTTGCCTCCGAGAGGGCCAAGGTCCCGGAACATATGTGGTAATACGGAGGAATGGCAGACAGGTCAGCGTATCTGGATGCTCCTCGCCTAAAAGAGTCTTTTTCTGGACCCATGTCCGTTGGTTCACGCTTGCTGCTTTATGATACAGCCCACATTCAGAAAAATACACCGCACACCATGTACTCGCATCCAAGAGCTCAGTATTCTCGAGCCCATACCGTTCTGCGAAGCCCTCCAGGAATTCAATATGGCTGATGAATTGACCACATCGACTCCAGTTGTGTGGAGATCTGCGATCTCCGACTCCTTCAAAGGCCTTACATATAATACGTATAACTGTCTCGAGCATCTTAATCGACTGGATGTCTGTAAAGCAGAGGGTACCACGGTGACCCAACCGCAAGCGTCGGCCCCAAATCAGCAAACCACGTTAACTTTCGGCCAGCCTTCAAGCTCAGCACCGGCTTTTGGTCAACCTTCTGCACCATCAGCATTCAGCAGACCTTCAGTGCCTTCATTTGGCCAACCGTCTGCACCTACTTCGACATTTGGCCAGCCTTCGGCTCGGAGCCCTCTCGGAGCCCCACAACAACAACCCAACGCCTTGGAAAAACCATCGGGACCTGGTTTCCTCCAGCAGCCATCAGCAGCAGCAAAAAATCCCTTCGGTCAGCCATTGGCTCCCGCACAAACCCCCACATTTGGACAACCATCAGCTCTGTCACAACAGAGCGCGTTTGGAAGACCCTCGACACTGAATCCCTCGCCTGCCTTTGGCCAGCCGGCGACATCTGGAGCTATTACCGGATTCTCACAGACCTCAATTGCACCTCCGAATCCGTTTGGTCAGCCTACTGCGCCTTTGGCCACGGGTGCCTTCGGGCAGCCATCAACTGCAGCGCCGAACCCTTTTGGCCAGAGAAGGACCTCCACGACTAATCAATCTGTTGCCTCGTTTAGCCAATCTTCTGGCCCTTCTAACACAATACTGGTCCAGCAGTAAACCGGGCAAATGTCAGATCCACAAGTGGACAAGGAACGAATGGTGTCCAAGTCCAGAAGGATTCCCAGGACAAGATAACGAGTTGGAAAGGCATGCCTGTAAGATACTTCGATGACGAGCTGTGCTACAAGGGCGATGATGGTAGCTGGCAGGGAGTATAGTTTCCGGATAGGCCGCCAGTCTTCACGAAGACTGTGGACCTGTCTGATGAAGCGCATGATGAGGCAACGAAAGCAAACTACGAACATCTGAAAGAGACTGGGACTTTGAAGGATGGAATCATGCCAGCTCTTCCGCCAAAGAGAGAGTGGTGCAGTTGCAATTTTTAGGCCTCAATAATTGCCTTGGTTTTTTCGCATTTAGATACCATTGAGCGGACCACAGATGACAGAAATTTACTCAAACACTTGACAAAGAGGCACTGAATGGGGCATGATTGCATGAGCTTACTGTCAATCAACTTTGCAAAAACCGCTTTAGTGCTGCGATTGCGGCTAATCTGGGACTATCAATGCCCATTTCATCTGGACAAATCCATTTGCACGCCTCAACGGCCTAGAACAGATCAATTCCCATCATCTCGTCCGTTTCCTAAGCAGCGATTGTAACCTCCACCTCCACGCCAGACTCGATGTTAACAATGATCTGCTTCACAACCTCCGTAGGTGCGTTGAGACTAGATTCAGCACAGCTGCCGATTCTAACGGCGTCCATCCACCAGCGTTGGCCACGGAGATGTCTGCCCCTTTGTCCAGCAACAGCTTTGCCACTTCAATATGACCCTTCATAGCAGCCAGGTATAGAGGCATACGTCCGGCCTCGTCACCGATTGACAAACTTGCTCCTGCATTTACAAGAACCAGTATTACTTGCCTATTTCCCGAATCGGCTGCAGCATTGACTGCGCAGCCGTGAAGACCACAGTGAGAATCAATATCAGCGCTGTGATCAATCAGAAAGCTGATAGCTGACAAGTGTCCCGCGGCACTTGCTGCCTGTAAAGCAGTCCCATGTTGGCCACCAACCGAATTCCAATCCTCTACCTTTTGGTCTTGTAGGAATTTCAGGGTATCAACAAGACCAAATAGAGCGGCATAGTATATTAAGCCCCCATGATTGTCCTGTGACGATTCAGGTCGTTGAGATACCTTATTTAGGAGTGTCTCATAGCGATTTCGCCAGTTGACCCAATGAGAGCCATGCGGAGTGAAGAGCTTATTGACAAGGCAAATTAAGTCTTTGTAGTCTGAACCTGATGAGTTAATGTGTAGGGCCCAAGATCTAACTGCATAATCCAGAAATGGATGTTGATTCGGATATTCACGAGAAATTTCCAAAGGAGTCCATGATGAACCGTAATCAAGATAGCGAAGACAGACCTTCGCAAGAATATTATTTTCGCAATTCTGGCTAGATAGTGAGATCTTCATAGATGTCCTGGAAAGGATAAATTCTCTGACCGAGGGGTGGACTAGTCCAACAGTTTTGTCTTTGAGGTGTTTTTCAGGGCCTGCATCTCGAATCTCCACAAGTGATCCACAAAGATCCAGAATCTCGTCATTGATATACTCATCGTCGATAACGTCTGGTATTTCGTCGATCTGCAAGCTGTCGCAATCATCTTCGTCCCTTACGGCAAGAGCTTCCGTCATCTCCAGGACCGTCAGAGGCCTCGCTGCAAATACTGTCCACCGAAGTATAGCCAGCGCACGATACATGTCACGGTCTGGTAGCTTCGATATCCTTTCCCAGTCCCGTTTGTAAGCGTCCGTCAGTCCTATAGGCATATCGTTGACAATTTTCTGCAACTGCACTCCGTTTTTGCTATTACGTAGAGATCTCTCTTGCAACTTGACCCACAGAAACATTCCTTCGGATTTCTGCGCCATTTGTGTTGCAAGGTCTTGTCGCAGGACCTCTGGCTTCTTCCACAATTTCTCATCGGCAACACGCTTAGAAAACAACGTGACATCGGACTGCACATCCGTCTTTGATATTCCGCACTCGTAAGTGGTCAGCTTCAAAGACATAGCATCGAGACATATCCCAGAGCGTATGTCCCCTTCATCCCGACTCACGATAAGAAGGCGGCTCGTAGTTGGGGAAATCGATCTTTTGAGTTTTACGAGAAATGCTCTGCGACTGCAATCATCACCACTATTCTGATTGTTGTCTGATCGTAGGCATTCATCAAGACCATCTACAATGTAGGTAAAACCACGACCGCAGTGGACAATAGAATTGAACAAGTCCCAGATATTATTCGTAGAAGCTAAGGATCCTCCTTTAGCGCGCATTTGCTGTTGAGCCATTTCAAATGCATCCTGGCTACTGGACACCAGTTGTGAAACCCAGGATCGGATCATTGAGAGCGGATTTTGATGGAGTTCGGCATCACGCGAGCAGAAGAAGTACGCCAGTGGGTACCCATATGTGCTTTGAAGTTGTTGAACGACCCTCGCACAGAGTACGGATTTTCCATACCCTGCGGGCCCATGCACCCACAAGACCTTCGCCGCATCCAATGGGAAGTCGGACGATGCCCAGCTCACATATTCAGGCTTAGAGAAGATCCATTCGCAGGTGCTTTCCAAACGTGCAGAGAGATGTTTTTCATACGTGTCTGTGGTATTGACAGCATCAAGCCAAAGATAGAGTTCCTTCTTCGTCTCCACTAAATCAATTAAGCAAAGAATGAAACGTGTAGTTGCGCGCGTCTTACCTTTAAGCCGATCAAGCAACTCTTGGACGCCGCGTTGACTTTCGCTGAACCAGGTCGATTTCTCTTTCGAAAAACCTGTCTCGAATTAGTGCTATTTTCTTCCAGCGGAATGATATCGTACAACTTTCCAACCAAGACCCCAAATACCTCGATTTGTGTTGTGAATCTAGCCTTGCCACCAAGACTCCATTTGAGCTTGCTCGTTTTTGATACCAAAAACCGGGATTTCTTCTCTTCTATGGAATGGTCATTCGTATAATTATCTAGATTAGCTAGAAAAGTAGATTTGCTATCAAGCGACAGGCCTTGCAGGTTTGAAGAAAAGCTACTTGTCGCAGAAAATATTTCATGGATGCTAGAAAGTGTTCTCGCAATTGCAGTGACTACCTCGTCACGGTCGAGGTCACGGTGATGCACGTCTTGCAACCTTCCGTTGGTAATTCCAACGGCTTCTACCCACTTATGTAATAGAAGTTTGTCATCAGCGAACCGAGTGGTGATGTATCGGGATTCGAATTCGAATTTCCTATAGGTATCGACTCGATCAACTGCATCTATGCAGGCACTTAGGAGGCCGGCTAGTCCCGCAACGCCAACAGTGAGTCCTGCGATTTCCATGGCAACCAGAACTGTCAAAGAGCGTATAGAGTATTGGAGACACGGTGGACAATCGCAAGCCCGAGAAGTGTATGATGGGTTTCCCAGAGGTGCACAGGTTTCCTTTAAGGCGGAGATACTACAGCGGGGTAACAGGATGAGGCTACATGTAACGTGGCGGTGCAGCTGTGTGCAGATTTCTATAGGGCGCCTTGGGTGCGCCAAGTGCTTTACAGCCTTGTTCTCGCCTCTTCTTTTCCACGTCTTTTTGTGCCTGATGTTTGTAATGACTATGAATGGCTCGGTGATCAGGTACCTTGCCTGGTCATCGCCTCACAAGTGGAGTCGGTCACGCGTAACTCACAAAAGATAATGATTTTCTCAATTTAAGAGCTCGTGAAGCCATTTGAAGCTGAAAGATTTCGAATCGAAACGAGGTCAGGTGCGATTTTCCCAGTATGCTCGCAGCCTACGAGGCTGACTTTCAAGTTGCCGTAGCTCTAGAAATATGCGTGCTGGGGGCGCAGGCTATCCAGTAGTGGAAAGCTCGCCTCTCCCTGGGGCTTCTACGACTGCCGGAGGGGCCGTCCTCGCAGGCTCGATTCCTAGCCAATTCCAGGCCAATTCTCTTCCTAGTGGTATCATTAAAAAGCGCGTAGTTGGTTCTATTATCTTGGAGTCTCACTTAGTTATCATATAAAGTTTTATATCTAAGGAATAAGATTAAAGAAATTCTAGAGTTTTGAAGTTCTAGACTCAGCCCTATGCTGCCGCTTTTAGAATACTGGTTCGCGAGGCTGAAGTAAAAGCTCACTTCTCCATTTGTGGTCCTCCGGCTCTAAAGCCCAGTTCTTGTCACAGTGACACCACGCCCCTCTACGAAGACCGCATTAGTCCAACAAATGCCTAGGACCCACATGAAGCTTTGGTGACATGAGTTCTGGGAGAAAGAACTTTTTGCTCGACATTTTGTGGTCAAGTTGCACCGGAAAGGGCGGTAAATGAGGATATACACGTCTTCATCACATCTTGTGCAAGAAGTTGGCACCGGCGACAGTGCAGTCTCCACAGCGCGCAAACCAGGGATCCCCTCCTTCGAACACACTACCCTAGAGAACTTTCACTCCATCAAGCTTGACATCACAGACCTCAGCGATATCCAATCAGCCTTCACAACCGCACTTGATAAGTCCGGCCGTGTCGATGAGGTGGTCAACAATGCAGGGTACGGTGGACCTTTTGAAGGGCTATCAGATAGCTAGATCAGGAGACAAATGGAAGTCAATTTCTTCGGCTCGATCAATACTACGCGGGTGGCTGTAGAGGCCACGCCCAGCGCCATCTCGAGTAAGACCACATGAGCGCCGAAGAAGCAATAGCGAAGCGGCGGTTATGAAGGAGCAGCCGTTGAAGGTGATTGTGAGGGCAGATGCGTGGAAGGCCATTATGGCGAATATATAGGCGTACAACATATAGGGAACGTTACAGGAGGTTTGAGCGCTGAGTAATAATATTGAGGTTGAGGGGTGTAAGGCTCTTTGAGATGGCTGGGTTCTATATGTTTGGGTGACTATACTGAGGTGCTGCGGGCATTCTACATAAGCATTGTATGTACATAGCGAAATAGAGTAGATCTATCCTGCGTTCTCCTGATCCTTAAGTCTGTAATGTTGTACACACGCTCTTTTGCTCAAATAGAATTCCGGAAGCAGCACCCTTTGCACAAATACATTTCGAAAAAAGAACGCCCCAACCTAGCACTTTTCTCCTCCACACCAACTCCGCAGCTAATTTATCTTCACGGATCAAACCTCTTTAACCCTGTTTCCCAACGATATTCAACCAAACGAAGCCACCCCCGCATCTCCCCAATTGTCCAAACCTCTATATTCCCTTCGCTGAGAAGACATAGACGATACCGTAGGGAGCCAAAGCCTCAATTTTCCCCGTGCGCGCGATGAGGTCCAACATAGCTGTCCATATCTTCGCATCACTGTGAGGAGCATTACCGTTCTTCAAAGCGAGCACAAGCGCTAGAAGTGGCGCGACATGTTTGGCTTCTTCTTGGCCTGCGGAGAGGCGAGCGTAAAAGGACGCAATGTCATCGCTGAGGAGCCCATTCCCAATCCGTGAGTGAATGGTTCAAGCAGCTGGCAAAGCCTGAAGTGCCATGATAAAATCAAGTAGAACATCTTTCTCTCCTGTCTCCGATTAGCTTCGATTTTGAGGTACCTTGATTTGAACGTCGTACAAAAAGCCCCGAGCCCCTTTCCTGTAGGATGAGCTCTGATGGCTTTCGGTTCATTCCGGGAGAGCCCAGCGAAATCTTCGCAAAGCGCCGCTGCAGTGAAAACGACAACGTTGCGACGCGATGATTCGAAGGGTACTTGCTGAACCAATCTCGGTTGCGTTAAAAATAAATTCAATGTAGGGCCGGTAGCTGAGCCTCGGGGCTATCTCTCATCGTGAACTTATTAGTCGCTTCGCTTCTACTCTTTCTTAAGGGCCGTTCCCAGCGCGTTAGGTGCTCGCTCCGGGGGGCCGGTCTTTGGTTGTCACTGCTGGTAAGCAGAAGAAGGCTTTAAGGAACGGATTAATGAACCAATCCCGAAACAGGATGCTTTGTGCTCCAAGATCTCCGTCATCGGATTTCGCTAAGGTCAATGGATCGTGCGGGTATCGCTGCCGTTCCATGTCCTCCTCTCTTGCAAATTCTGGATGGTGCTCACGTCTCCGTTGCTGAGAATCAAGAAAATCCTGCCACCGATGGGGAGGATTTACATGACAGCACAGCACACAATCATCTACCTAGGTCCTCTCACCACTGCGTCAGAGGCTCTTCTGGATCTTTTCTCCTCATGGTCCTATAGGGATAAGAATGTAGACACCCTTGTGGCGGAGAACGGGGCTGCAGATCTTTTAGTGCGGCCTTGGTTCAATCGTGTCTGGGTTTTTCAAGAGTTGGTTCTATCACGAGATCCGTGGATTCAATGTGGTACGCTTCGAGTACGATGGGATCGGATATACGACTGCCTGGAACCGCGATTCAAGAGTTCGCGTATCGAGGCTGCATCAGCCTGGATGCGCTTTATCTCATCTTCGAGCGTAGACGGAACGTAGGTGCCATTATCGAAATACACTGTCTCCAACATGTTGATACCATTTGCAAATGAGACGTTAAGATATGTAGACCTAAACTCAAGGACTAGAACGCGGGGTAGCTGCACTTGCGGCGATGTACTTCTAGATGGTTGCGTGCGTTAGCCGGACGATCGTGGAGCAATGGTGGGCCTTAGGGCTATTTAGGGATGCTTTTAAACGTCAGCCAACGCTAGTGTACAGTACCGGAGAGACGTAAACGCCGATCGCAGCCACAGCCCCCTGATTAGTAAGAGATTCCAGTAGTAAACAAGGGGCGCGTTCTGCCGTTCCTCTTCCTTCCTCTCTATACCTCGCCGTCGTCCACTCTCTCTTCTCCATCGCCCAAATATCTCGTATAGCCTCATTTATCGCCTCCCAGAGCACACTATGTCTTACCCACGCTTCTTACGTAACCCCCCACAGTATGGGACCTTCGAGGACACTCAGGAGGAGCGCGATTGTTACGGCAGCAACCCCGAGGGCATTGATCGAGACCGCACTCCAGAGGCGATGTATTCAGACGAGATTGTACCCCTCGTTCCGGAAGAAGAAGACAGTGGCAGCGAGGGTGAATGGAGCAGACCCACCTATTCTGACGCGTCTAGATCACCGTCGCCCCTTCCGGAGGGGTCTACCTCCCTTCCTCCCTCCCTTCACCCCCCGGTCAAACGCAAGGCCTCCGCCCCTCTGGACAAAGAGCGTCGAAAGGGTACCAAACGCAGTAAACCCACCCCATTGGTGGAACCGGAGCTAGCGTCAACAATGCTGAAATTGCCTCCCCACATCCCAGAGACTCGTGAGACTGTTTTTTTGTTGAGTAAGCCTATCCGGTGGACAGTCGAGGATTTTGACGCCTACTGGCCTTTGGTAGACAATTTCTGGGTGTGCAACAAGCCCAATAACGCGATTACCGGCAAAGGCACTCAGTCTTCCTATTGGTGGTGTCGTCTACACAAGGGAGAGACTGTCAGCGAGACCCATGGCCAACGGAATAAGCAACTTCGACGCGTCCCTCCCTGTGGTATGAAGCTGAAAATGGTCAAATCCTACAGCCAATCGGACCATGGTATCTTGCTGTCCGTTGAGATCTCTCTTCATTTGGACAAGAAACATCCCTGCTGGCAACATAATCATGAGCGAGACTTTGTTGATCAATGCAAAATCAACTCATTCGTCATGGACGCCGCTGGTCGAGCGGTCGCTACAGGCTGGGAAGTCGCCTCCATTTTCAGCAACTTAAGAGGCGTCAAATGGGCCAACAATCTCACTGCTTTGGAGGCCGCTGGTGGCAAACACCTCAAGCTTCTAGACGTTCATAACGCCGGAGCCGAATGGAAGAAGGTCAATCCTGACGGGCGGATTCAGGGAGCCAAGGCGCCGTGGGAGCAGCAGTGGGCTGATTGTCTGACGGATCTGGAGTCGAAGGAGGATGTGAGGTGTGCAAACATCACGGCCAAGAGGGATATCGATGACAAAATGACCTATGGTACTGTGTTCGCAAAGAAATGTGAGTCTTTGAATGATGTTTTGCGAATATCCTGCTGATCGGTTAAAGCTCGGTTGAATTTCCTTCGCCGACGAGGCCATCTCTCCCTCATGGACGCTACACATAACACCAACACTCTGAAATAGAAGCTATTCACGATTATGGCTCGCAGCGAGCATGGGAGATGGATCCCCTGCGCTCATATGCTTTCAGCTACTGAGGACGGCAACATTATGAGCGAATTTCTTCGAAAAGTCAAGCAATGGTGCGGGGGAAGAGGGGCCTGGCGCCTTCGCTACATGATAACAGACGACTCTGCAGCCGAACAAAAAGCCGTCCGACTGGCATTCCGAGGTCTTGAGGAAGGTGAACAGCAAGTGGATCACTTCCTCTGTCGAAAGCATAGCGAGCGAACTCTCAAAGAAAAGCTGGGGGCTGACAGTTGCAAGAAATCCTTCGAGCACCTCTACAAAGCTCTCTACTATCGATTTTCGGAGCAGGGCTGTAAGGATGAGGTACATGCGGCCATTAATGCGGCTCCGGATCACAAAAAGGAGTACATTCGCAAGTGGTGGTTGGATACCAGAAAGCTTTGGGCGTACTACGCCCGTCAGCATTCTTGCTTGCTGTTGCAAGTAACAACAACGAATCCAGTTGAGTCTTGGCATCATTTGCTCAAGATCCATGCTCAGGGCAAAGGCGCCATGTTAAGATTTAGCCTGTCCGGAGTTGCCACGCATACTCTGGAAGATCGCTGACCAATGGGAGCTCCGTGAGGAAGAGACAGCTACCAAGTTTCGAACCTATCAATCCGCTGAGTGTCAATTGTACCCCGAATTGGCAAAGTTTCCTGGTCCGGTGCAGCAACTCATTGTGGGGCAATTGAAGAAGGCAATGGAAGCTCAGGACGAAGGTATTTATCAACTTATTTACGCGTGCACTCACTAACTATATCAGGCGAAATCCCACGGGATCTGAATGACGAACTCTCGTGTACCTGCGTGTTTTATCGGCAATATCAATTGCCGTGTTCTCACCTGTGGCAATTCAACCTCATGAGCAATGCCTTCGCAGAGGCTGATTGGAAGAGGTGGGCGTACATGTTTGAAGAGGGAGGCTTTGAGATCTACGAGAGTACCACCAAGGAATACGTCATCAAGGATATCTACGATGAACCCGACGGTCCCAGCAAGCACATGCTGGACGTCCGCGAGGTACTCGATGAGATTAAGACGAAGTTCTACGAATTGAAAGCGGGTACTGTGGGGTGGGAGGACAATGTGAGGGAGCGGATTTCCGCTCAGTGGGTCACTATGCTACGTTAAATGACGGGCCCTATACGTCAACGAGGTGCCGAGGAGGCTCTACAGGAGCTCGCCGATGACGGCCATAACATAGCCCGGCTAGAAGCCCCACCGGGGTGGAGTCGCCTAGACGATGAGGAGGAAGCGGAGGGCTAGACTAGATTACATAGTGACAACACCACCAATAAAGACCTCTTCTCCATGGGAATCCCCGGAGCCGGCGGCGGCGAGCCTTATTCCCGCCCTGTGCGCCTCGGGAAGGCGGGGAGCCTCCATTGTACGAATAGCCTCACCGGGCGGCGACAGCGACAGCGAGGTTAAGTTCCGCTGGGTGGCCGCCATACGCGATTTACAGTGTGGCGGCCACCCAGCGGGGCTCAGCCACGCTAATGGTAATATATTACGGATTGGCTGAGGTATAAAAGCATCCCGATATGCTACCCAACCTTCCTGCTGTATTTAGTAGAGGGCAACGACAGGTACCATGACACCTCAGCACGAGCATGGAGGGTTTGATTGGTTCCTCTAGCGCTTATTATATCGAAGGATTTCACCCTTAAGTTAGTCTAAATTCGTGTAAATAGCTAGAGTTTGATATGCGATTACACTTTACTAAATATCTAAATTAAAGATTATTATATTATCTTTCAGGCTTGACTGTAAACACCTTATACTTACATATTATAAGTTAGAGAATATTGCTTATTTTAGAATCGCTCTCTAGTGCAGAAGATGATTGGCTGAGATGTTACTTATACGCCGATTACTTTATTAATAACTTTATTTTTCACTACTTTACTACTTTATCGATTCTCATTTTTATATCTCTAAGTATTATAACGTTCTTTTTCTCCTTTATTATAAAGATTCTAATAAAAGATCTATATAAGTCGAAAGTTATTACGACGATCGCGAGAATTAAATAAGAAAGATAGATTTTCTTATTACTAGATAGTCGTACTGATGTTCTTTTTCTTCTTAGGTTCTTTGAAATAGAGGATAGGCCGAACGTGACTACAGAGATATAGGAGAAATTTCGATAAGAAGTATAATTTGAGAGATATAAATCTCTTAGATCTAAGATTATAAAACTAACACTCCGTTTTACTTTCAGAGATATAATTTATAATATATATTACACTTAGTCTATAAATTTAGAAGACCTATAAACGATTATACTAACGCTTCGAGAAAATTTAGAAACTATCCTTCTAGATTAAGCGAAACTTTAATTAAAGACTTTAAGAAAGAGTTGGAGCGATATAAACTCGAAGTTAATCGAGTCTACGATGTCTTGATATAGATGGGTGAGAGATCGACTCGTTCGATTCGATCAACATCGCTCTAAACGATAATTCGTGTCAAGGAAATGGATGACTGGGTCATAAATTCATGGTGGTGTAAAAGATGTTGATTATTCTATGTGCCTGCAGGGCACATATGTGCGGTGCCAAGCCACGCTAGGCCCAAATGGGTGGTGGCTCTGGAGGAGGCCTTGGCGTACCGTGACAACATGCCCGCAAAGAAAGAAAAAAAAGACACGTCCTCGTGGCCTATGCTATTGACCAATCAGAATACACCGTTGCTACTGGCCATGATGCTTCTGATTCGCCTTCTCATCGTAGTAATTTGGCTGTGATCGTCGCAGTAGATCCTTCTCTTGTTTGCTTATTGCAGTGATGTACCACACTAATGTAATATTGCCTAGGCATGCAGAGATAGCAGGCCAAATTGTAGTGTCGTTCTCCGCTTGCTGAGTGGCGATCTGACGTGGGATCGTGGAGAGTATATGACCTGGGATCTTGGAGAGCTGAGCCGTGTTCTTGATGGTGGTGGCCTTGTTGCCGCTTGGTTTCTCCGCAGTATTCTCCGCTTTTGCCTGCTGTAGTGATTTCTCTTGCACTGGCTGAGTGGATTGGTGTGAGACCGTGGAGAGTAGGCCTGTTGTGTCACTGCTGCTGCCCGTGCTCTTGTTCTTCTCCACATTTGCCTGTTGCAGATCGAAGTATCCTATCTCCTCCGCTCGTAAGTGGCCTGGATTTGTATGGTAGGACGAGTCGTTCGTGTGAGAGAGGTTCTGCTGTGGTATTTTAATGCTGGGAAGAGTGGGATTGAGAGGCGAAGTAGGATTGGGAGATGAAGTAGGATTTTGGTATAGTGCGGGGCCCAAAAACTGTTCGATTCTCTCTAATCTCTGCTCAAATCTCTGCTCAAATCTCTGCATTTCTTGACGCATCATACCACCAAATGCAGTCATTATGTCATTGATCGTAGCTTGTGAGAGGCCGGGGACCATTTGGCTGTTGGAAGACATGATGTGATGTCAAATGGCCTATTGAAAGGATTGACGTGATTGGCTGGTTTTTGCGTAGCGGAAGCGCAAGGGGGGCTGACTGTCGGTATATCGTGACTGCGGGTTGAGTGACGGTATAGACGACTTGGAAGAGGACCTAGGTTAGGTGTGGCTACCAATTGTCAAGGAAATGGATGACTGGGTCATGAATTCATGGTGGTGTAAAAGATGTTGATTATTCTATGTGCCTGCAGGGCACATATGTGCGGTGCCAAGCCACGCTAGGCCCAAATGGGTGGTGGCTCTGGAGGAGGCCTTGGCGTACCGTGACAATTCGTGTCGGTAGAGAGCTTTAATATCGATATGTTAAATAATACGAGGAGCTTTTTTACGATAGCTGATATGACTATAAATTAGATCTTAATAATTCTTTAACGAAGGCCGATTTTATTTAAAAGTATTAGGGATAAGAAAGATATCGATATAATAAAGAACTACGATGGTGATAGAATTTTCTCGATACTTAGCAATAGAGATATAAGTATTATCTAGAATTTATAAGAGAGAAGAATATAGAATAATAGCGATACCCGTACGATCTATAGCTTATAGCAAGTCTAAAAAAATTAAAGAACTAAAAAGAGTATTAGATCTATTTTTAAAGGAGAATCGATCGATTAAAGAGAGAAATAGAAGAGAATCGACGAGCGATAAATATAATATAGCGAAAAGATTCTAAAGTGAATTGAAGTACGAGACTAGGAAAATTTTATAGGTTATATTATAAAGGTTGACTAGATAGTATAGAAAGACGACGGGAAAAGCTCGCATCGAAAGAGAAACGGTTGAAATGGGTTAAGAAGCAGCTTTTAATGATTCTTTCGAAATGCGCTGTATTATTAATAGAATTATCGATATCTCGTTATTAGATAAAGAAGAGAAGCGAGTTAAAAGCGAAATAAGTTTATAATACTCTAATAAATATAGATAAAAGATTAACTCGTTCGATTCGATTAATATCTAATATTTATAATACTAAATATAAGAATAAATATATTTACGCTCTTTATTATTAAAAGAGTAAATATAATTAGTTCGAGAAAGAATTAAGAAAATAAAAGATATTTTTAGATTATCGATAGAAGAAGAAAATAAATAGAGAAATAAAGATATAGCTTAAAGAATAATAATCTATTAAGGATTCGACTTAAGTGAATCTTTAAAGGAAATATTAATTCTATTAATAATTAAAGATCGAAAACGCTAAATAGTAAGTAGAATTCTAATAGTAATAAGTAAAATACTTCTAGTAAAAGAAGAATAACTACGTATAATAGAACTCGTAAGATAATATATACTAAATATATTCCGAGGCTAAAGATATATAATCGCATATAGAGAATATACGAAAGTAAGTTAGATCTATAGAGATGTAGTTATAATAAGTAAAGTAATAACTTTTAACTCTTCTTACGAAGTACGTCGTCTTATTAATAGAAGTATTAATATTCGATTATCTCGAAGATTAAGTTATAAAATCGAAAAGATTATCGAGATTAGATTAACTTAAAGATCTTAGATCTAATCGATCTGGTAGATTTACTCTACGAAGTAATTAAAAATCGAATAAAAATAAAAAGCGTACTTTAGCAAAGTCTGCGCTTGATTTAATTTATTTATTAAAAGTATTAAAAGCCGTCGAAAGGAAAATATCTTATTCTTAACGATAGTTAAAGAGTCTCGCAGAGTATAACGATAGTTAAAACTAAGGCCTTAATATAATAATATTATTATCTTCGTCCGTTAATATTACTTCGCGTAGAAGCCATCGATTATCTATTAATTAAAAGAGATTCGATATATTAAAAACGAATTTAGCTGCCGATCTAAGAAGAAATATATAACTCGAATCTATCTAGATTATACTATATAGAAGCGATTAAATATCGAAATAAAAAGAGAGAATAAGTATATTAACTTCTAGTACGGCGTTAAGCTTAGTGATGATCTTGCAAATAGCTCCGTTCCCGCTATTTAAATCTAAAGATCGCGTTATAGACATCAAATTAGATAGGAGCTAGGGAATATCGCGTGGAATATTCAAGATACGAGAAAGAGATCTTTTACGGAAGAGGACTAAGATCTATACTTAAGAATGAAATTACTTCGAGACAATTTTGGTCTTCGATAAGTAGGGAGATATAGTGTCACGTTATACTATCATCTAGTCTCCTGGTTTAATCCCCGTTCCGAGCAAGTAGATAGACAGCAAAACAAAAGCCTACAGGCCTCCTCAACCCCACGACTCCAACCAACGCCCACATCCCTTCCCTCCTTTTCCCTCCTACCTCTCACCTGCCCTAAGCTTCCTCCTTGCTCTGCCTAGGGGATACTGTGTCGCGTACTAGAGACGGATCTCAATGGTAGATCCTTCTCTATATTGGGTTGGAGAATTTGGCACTATCGGCGCCTCAAACGGGCCAAGATGAATGCGGAAATCGAAAAGAAAAATCGAATACGCAGACGGGCTGTTGATAGAATAAAGCTTCATGCGTCCAACGAAGGTACTAGGCGAAGATACTAGTGAACCTAAGAGTTACTTAGAAAAGATAATATCTTTACTAGAAATATATAATTATTAAATCAGCCTTTCTATTTATCGTATTTAGAATCTCGAAGAATAGCTTCGCTTTGAAAGAGCTATCGAGTAAGGATTCGCATAAAGTTTTATCTCAGATAGATATACTTATTAGAGAATATTCTTCTAATAGAATTTTAAAGTAGCTATTTAAAGATTTAAAGATAAATATAAAGAATTAATAGTCAAGGGCGGAGTGAGTAATATATAGAATTATTTTATTACGTTCGTTAGAACTATATACTACTAACTATAAAGTATTCGCTTTAAGAATTAATTTTATAAAATAAAAAGATTTAGCGAATAGTAGTAGTATCTTAAATTTATTAGATAATCTTAATTTCTATAATTTTAAGAATATATAGACTTCTACGAATAAAAAATAGTAAACGATTATTAACCCTTATCTGCATATGCTAGTCTTTCTCGTTTATCTTCTCGCTACGTCTAGTATTTCGCCTTAAATTTTTATAGTAGTTTCTATATATTTTCTAACTCGCGTTCGAGTAGCTATATCTTCTTTTAGTATATCTTATATTTATAGCCTTTCCTTCTTTATCTCTTATTAACAATTTTTATAATCTTCTACGCCTCTTTATTTAATATTAAATCTTCTTAATTTTAATATCGCTCGATAAGTAATAAGGGGATAATGTTAATATAAGGAGGATAGACGGTCGCTATTATTTTATAATTATCTTTATAAATAGTTTACTTAACTCGATCTCGATATAGTCGAATACTAGAAGAGATCGGACGATTAATAAGAGAGGGGTAGATTTCGTAATGGGAGGACTCAAGCAACTGTGTATCTTTAGCTATTTCTTTAAATAGAAGCTTTAAAGATATATAATATTAATTTTAGACTCCACGCTCGTGGCCCTAATAGAAGTATTAGTTTCGCTAGTCTTTTCGTCGTTATTCTTTATTATAAGAGAGTTATCTAAAATATATTAATAGAAATCTCGAGTACTAATTAGAAATGCATTAGGGAGTATATCTTAACTATTATTAACTTTACTAAATCGACTTAAATTAATTATTTTCTTATATTACTAGAATCTTCGCGAAAAGAAAAATCGTCTAAAGATAGACTTAGATTGCGATCGAATTTATATAAAATCGAGATCGCTTAAGTTATTATTAATATTATCTATCTTATCGATTACAATTACATCTTTTTAAAGTTATTAAATACACTCGTAGAGACTAATATCTACGCACTGATTTATACGCCGAGCCTTCTTTAATCTATATATATCTTCTCCGCTTCTATTTAAATCTATACTATTTGCTATGCGCTTAAAGGAGCCTCGAATGTTAGTAGCGTCTATAGCTATTATAGACTTAACGTTCGTTAAGCTTATTAGGCTCCATATTTATATAGAGCTAGCCGAATCTATTATTAATCTTATAGCGTTTTCTCGAAGTAGAGATCGTTATAAAATTAGTAGTAATTTAGGATTTAGCGATATAATAGGCGATCGGAGAGAGTATAGAATAACGTTATCTGTATTATAGCTTTCTCCTTTATTTCTATTCTCTTTCCCCCTATAAAAGTAATGAGGCTCGATTATTTTAAGGCCGATTTTTAAGTTATATATCGAAGAGAGAAGGATAATAGAAAGTAAAGAAGGAGGATTAGAGATAAGATCTCTTATTTTCTCGCGGAGTATAAGATATCTAGATAGACGCTGTCTGTTAGTACTAAGATCTGCTAATAAAGTTTTAAGAGTTATATCTAGCTTCTAAGTCTACTATAGAAATTCGTAAAATATCGAGAGAGTAGTACTTCTCACCTTACTTAGAAGTTAAGTCATCGCTTCTAGAGTAAACGCTACTATTGCTATTAATATTCACACCCTTATCTTTATCTAGTTTTAAGCTCGATAATTATAACTCTTATATTCCTCCGATACCGTATATTAGTTCCTTAAAGGATAACAAGTTTTCGTCTTTCTCTCCACCGCCTTTACTACCGCTACCACTGAGATCGAGTTCGATTAAGAGAGTTAAAGTTATTATTAAAGGTCTATAAAAGTAAAGATAGCGAATATTATCTCCGGCGTATAATTTAATATCTTTAAGATCTAATATATACTTATAGAATAATAGATCGAGAGAATTCTTTAATAACGAGCTAGTCGAATTAAGGCCTTCGAGTTCACCCTATCCGCCCTAAGATTTAGAAATCGTAGAGATATATCCCTCTTCGTAGATTACGAGAATATTACTAATTAACGTTATCGACGATCTTCTACTAATTAAATCGACTTTAGCGAGGAATTAATAGAATTAAATAAAATCTAAGTTAATTAATATTATTATATCTTAAATATAGATAAAGAAGCTATATATAAAGAGTCTAAAGTTAGAAAATCTAAAACGCTTAGAGTAGAGCGAGATAAGGATTATATACGCGTCTAAGTCGTGCTTACAGCGGCGATACCGTACTTACACTCTTTTCAATTAATAAACCGCTAAAGACATTACCTCAGTACCGTCTCCTCTATTCTTATATCTACTATCTACTTTTCTTTAATAGTCTTAATTAACGATCTCTAGTCATTATCGCTTAGTCTTTATTTATCTATCTTAAACCCTACAATACGCGCTGGCATAATCTCTCGACCCTTATTACCTCGTAATCAATCATATTTCATTTCGGCTAAGTCTTTACTGCGCCTCTTAAAGATATCCAACTATCGAGCCACGTCAGCTACAGTTATCTAGACATTACGCGCTGAGACTTAGAGATACTATATTCTCTCCGATCCACAGCGAAAAGCGAGATCACCGTCTCAAGGCCACGTTACTAGAATAAGATAAATACGGAAATCTAATTAGCGTAGTTAGATAGATACGGAAAGAGTATTATTAATTAAGGCGAATAGATTTTATTTCTTAATTTTGACTTATCGCCGCTACTCGACTTTATACTTAGCCTCTCTAATACTATAGTACTAAATTACGACTAAAAGATAATTTCTATTTATATAGCTAGATAGACGTATAAGAAGATATTTCTTTTATTATTTATATAATAACTATCTTTAAGTTAGATAGTTACTTCGCTCTAAAATACTCGTTATAGTCTAAAATTTTCTATTAATATTATTATAGAGTCGTAGATTAATTAAGCGGTAGTAAAATAATAACTAATATAAAAAGGCTAAGATAGAAAGGTCTAAATCGATAGATCTAAATAACGAGATACTTTAATATAATTAAAAAAGAAATTATCTTTATTTATTAAAAGCTAAGCTAAGCTATAGCGCGAGCGATAAGATACGAGATAGTAAATAAGAGAGTTTACTCTTATTACTAGGTTTAATCGTAGATAAAAGTAAATAGACTAGAAAATAGCGAGAGTAAAAGATATAGCAAAGTAATTTTAAAGGAAAAGGTTATTAGTAAAATGTCTTATATAAAGATTAAAGTATAACGATCGACGATAGTCGATAGAAGCTAGCTAGATAGTAGAGAGTAAGAGGAAGTTAATATAGATTCTTGCAATACGAGAAGGAGCGAGGGACGATAGGGAGATATAAAAGAGATGAAGGGAAAAGTGAGAAAATAGCGAGGGGTATAGGTCTTTATACCTCGAGAAAGCGGCGGGTGGGGCGATGCTGGGCGCCTTGCCTGAAGAGGCGACGCTAAACCCGACGGGGCCGCGCTTGGCCTGGAAGCAGGAAAGGGCGCGCATTTCACCGGGACGCAGATTATTTTAAAATTTTTAGAAAAAAAATTAAAAAGCTTAATAACTTTAGAGACTTTGAACTTCAAATTTAGAAAATTTAATATATTATTATTATATACGAGTAAAGGCCTATGAATTAAATTCATAATCATTTTTTTTGATTAGAGCTGTCGAGTAAATTCGATAAGCGATCTTTAGTAAGCGATATTTAAATTCCTTATCTTTAAAGAACTATAAGATCAAATTTTAAAATAATTTCATTTTTAGAAAACGCAAATTGCGGTCTATAATTTAAAAAAAAAATTAAATTTTAATAGAGAATAGTAAAGTTATTAAAAGGTTAAAAGTAGAAAAAGAGAATTTGATAGTTGCGGACGCTAATTTGTTTACCCGCGGTATCTAACTAAAAAGCGTAGATCTGTCGAATTTATGATTGGCTGTATATACAAATTCAAGGTTTTCTAGCTTAGCCCTATCTTATTCTATTACATATACTAATATACTAAGAATATATTTATAAATTTTTATAAAATACGAGTAAAGGCCTATAAATTAAATTTATAATTTTTTTTTTTAATTAGAGCTATCGAGTAAATTTAGTAAGCGAACTTTTAATAGACGATATTTAAATTCGTTACTTTTAAATATCTATAAGACTAAATTTAGATATTCTTCTTACTTTTAAAAGCTTACATTTCGTTCTATAATTTAAAAAAAAAATCTTAAAATTTTAATAGAAAATAAAAAAGTTATTTTAAAATTAAATAATATATATCTAATTAAGGCTATCCGACTATCGAGCGAACTTTAATAAACGATATTTAAATTTCTTATACTTTAATAATTATAGAACTAAATTCAAGAATTCTTTTTTTATCTAAAAGTTTATATTTTATTCTATAATTTAAAAAAAATCTCAAAAATTTAATAAAAAATAAAAAAGTTATTTTATATATTAATAACGTATATCTAATTTTTAATAAGAAGGCGCGAAAGGGCGAGATTTTAATAGTTACGGATATTAATTTATTTATCTATAATAACTTAGCCGGTCTAGTCAAAAAGCGTAGATCTGAACCCGAATTTATAATTAGCTGCACATACAAATTCAAGGTTTTGTAGCTCAGCCCTACCTTATTCTTTTATATATACTGATAATGATTCGGCTATTAAGTAATGATATATCGAAGTTATAGATTATTAAGTTTCTTTAAAATAGTTTCGGGGTAGCTCGCTCCGGGGCAAAGCTACCCCGCATCTTACTAATGCTGATATATACCTAGGGGTAAATATCTCATATCAACCAAACCCCCAAAAAAAAGAGGGGTGGGAGGGTTTCCTAAAAAAAAAAACAGGGGGGCCTTTCTAGTATGTAAGGTATCTTACAGACGTGTCATAACTCTGAACTTGAGACCGGCCTGCCAGATGATGTGAGATCCCGCGATGCCCCGTTATCAGTCCTGCAATACCTGCGATACCTGCCATGTTCACAGGCCGCGGTAAAGGTTTTCGAGGCAGAAGCCACGGCAATCATGGTGCGACAACCAAAGTGCCTTTGAAGAAGGGACTCTTCTCCGATGGCATCTGGCAATGCAACTGCGATCCTCGCCTACCGGCACAGCACTTTCAAACTAAGAATGGTGGAAAGAACCATGGACGGTGGTGTGGGTAGACCTGGCTTTCTCAATCCCAACCTAATACTAGCTGACAATGACTTGCACATAGTCTATACATGTCAGAAACCCCAGCCCAAACGCTGCGACTTCTTCCTATGGGATGACGAGGCCAAATTACGAGAAGCAGCCGCCGTTCTGAACAACTCCCGCACTGAACCCATACACTCTCCTCAGACTCCCAGCAAATCTTCGCCATATGGTATAGTCACACCTCAAACCTCCAGTCGGCTCAGGGACGGTAGTCCAGAACTCGCTACACCTCGCACCCCCTCAAAAACCTCTTACAGCCCGCCCTCATCATCCGCTTGTGGTCATGGAACGCAGACAACTACCACCCAAGGTAGCGACTCCGAAGAAGAGTTCTTTGATTGGCCCGCCAGCGACGATGATGAGCTGTCGAAATTTGCAGACCAGGCATCCAGTGGACATCCCATGCCACCCCCGGAAACGCCACGCAAAGCGATTAAGTCGGATACACTCTCTACGCCAGGCAAACGCAGGTACGATGAGATGGCTGCGGACGATGGAGACGCTCTGAAGGTTCCTCTACGAACATCAGCTACTGGAACCGAAGGGGACGATATCTTCACCACGCCTGCCATTGGTACACATAGCAAAAGTCTATTTGCGAGCGGCGCTCTCCCTTCTCCAGCAGTAACTCCTACGCCAATTCGCTACAAGGACATCCCTCCAACCCAGGAATCAGAATTAGCATCTGAAGTATTTAGTGCCCTACAAGATCACAACGCTTCCATTACACTCGAAGCTCAGGAGACATTGAAGAAAATTTGTAACAAGCACGTGCTATACACAAGGGGCATAATGAAAGGTCGCGATGTTTCAAGAGCTATGGTCAAGAGGCAAGATGAACGAACAGTGGAATTGCAAGGCGAGATTGAGGGTCTCAAGGCTGAGCGGGAGACGAATAGAGCCGTGATTAGGCATCTGCGACGGGATATGGCAGTTCAAAAAGAATCAAGAAATTGATCTTAATAGTTTCCAGCCCGAAGCACGAGAAGACCAGCGACGTACACTTTGTCAAAGCGTCGCTATCATCTTGCACGACATTGTTTCACGCTGCACCAGATTCTAGGGCCCATCTTGGACCAAGCTGGTGTGGCTTGTGTCTCTCGCAGCCGATGCTTTTGTTAAGCAAGCCATGTTACGGTACGCTACTTAAGAATGCTTTGCGAGAGACCCAATTGACATATCTTGAAGTGTCACCATATCATAGTCAACGAAACGAGCAAATGCTTCCATCACCCTTGGTGCCTCATCGACTGGGAAACTAGCCGGTTCCGTTGTGGTCCTCGCGGTCCATCTGATGACATATCACCCACATGACTTCTGCGAAACGCTACTGGATTCACTGCTACGAAAAACAGAATATGTCGAGGCAGTCTTAGTGCTGGGACAGCTGTTTCGCGCTCTTCATTCGTTCGCTACACCGGACTTGGGCCCAGTGAGGCCGCCGAGGCTCCTAGTTTTGATTACACCACACTGCAAGTTCGTTCGGGTACCGAAGGGTCCTAAGCATAATCTGTGGCGCGAATTCATGGATGACTCTTGTTGATACGAGCCATTCACACTGCAACAACAGCACTAGTGAGTAGTTCATCTGAAATGACCGGACGCGCACGTTCAACAACTCGACAACAAGAAAAAAATCCAGTAAAGCTTTAGCGGACTTGATTGTAGAGAAGGTGATAAATTCTGTTGGGAACATAATGCTCAAATCAGCAGTTCGAAGATGGTCTTTGACAACGGTTGAGTCAAAATGGCAGCTACTAGTGACATTATGGAACCAGAGGAGTATGACAAGGTACAAGTCGTACGAAGCAGATGAAACTCCTTTGAATATCATTGCGCAGGATCTTTACCTGATACCGGAGGATTGGCTCGATCGGGCTGATTTTGTCTACATCGCGATGCGTAGTAGCAAACAATGTTTGTGTTTCATAGTCTTGCAGTTACGGCGTGCAAAATGGAAGCTTGATATCAATGAAAAACCCGCCAAAGAGCAAATGAATTTGAAATGAGTGCAGAAAGGGCCTCCAACAACAGCCTTTTGACTGAATGTGGCTTTGAGAGGAAGTCTGTTGATGACATTCATTAGGATGGCAGCGGGATTACTGTGGTGACTCTCACAGCAATCCCCAAGATCTATCATATGCAATGGTTGCAGCTCATATCCTGTCCCTCAAATCAACACATCAAGACGCCAGTATTCTTTATTTGCCTGGGAATATCAGCCCTTTAACCAGCACTTTTTTTCTTCTTGTCCTCGATGCATTCCACGTTCTCATCTGGCACTCCACCCACATCCACTACCCAGTCGAAGATATCGTCACTGTTGTCCCCTTGCACCACTATTTCTTCGCCTCCGCTCGCCGTCTTCGTGACACTGCTGCCTGTTGCGACTGTTCCAATTGTCAGCCCTTACCCGACCCGTCTTCTCTGACTCCATTTCCCGCCCACAAAAATCATATCGTAACCACCGCCCAAGAAGACCGGAAGGGAAGCTACTTACACTTTTTGCCGAATTCCTTGGCCACCTTCTTCAAGTCCATTCCATGCGCCTCCAACCCCGACACTGCCGTAACATACTTTCTCTTATTCCTCTCGACGCGCTTTATGTATACCATCGCTTCCTTCTTCGCCTCAGCCTCTCGAGCCTCCGCGGCTGCAGCTTTCGCTTCTTTCTTCTTCGAGTCCTTTTGGGCGCGCTTCTGGGCGTCGACGGAGAGTGTGGAGAGGGAGGCTGTTATTGCTTCTATTTCTTTGTATGAGCAAAGATGACGGGGCTTGTCACAAGCGAACGTTTCGTAGAGGGAATGGTTGGTTGCACCTTCAGAGTAAAGCTTTTCATGCATATCCGGATGGTTTTGCTCAAGCCATTCCTTGCACTTCTTCGCTGTGCCGCCGAATTCACAATACTAGGCTGGCGCATCAGCCTGTAGTCCTTAGCTGGCGTCTCAAGCCCGTTGTTGATCCGGGATGAAGTACCTCTGGGGGAAGAGAGCAGACTGTAAAGGCATGTCAGTGCTGGAGGTTGCACGAGGCAGCGAATGGGAAGACGTACCGCCGCAGTAGACAATATGTCTAGCTTGGGGCTCTGTTGGCGCTGCATCTGTAGGGGCTGCTTCGGCCATTGTGTGTGAGACAGAAGGTCTGAGGTTGGAGATTGGGTGGTGGGTGACTCGGGCAAGGCAAGACGGTTTGAAAGACGAGTTCGTAGTTTTGGAAGGTTCTACAGTCTCTTTTACGCGATTTGAGAAGATGAGTGTGTCGTTGCAGATGTCAAGTCTAAATGGCAGGGCTTCGGCTATACATTCAAAAGGCCGAACGTGGAAAGCACGCTAGAATCGGATCGGTCATAGAGTAGTGGAAGGTCACCTTACCTAGGTAGGTATGTCCAGCCAGCCACAATCCATCATTTACCCAATCTTGATCACATCCGTAGAATATCGTTCATGTCTTAGGTATTTCTTAAGGGCGCACATTATGAGATCACAGCTGAATAGGAGGGAGAGTGCCTGTCAATGTTGGGCATTCCTATACATGTGAATGTCTGCTCGTTCGCTCTCAATGAACAGTTTATACTGTTCTTTCAGCATTATGCGGCTTAGGCCTATCTACAGGCAAAGCACAATCAGGACATCTTTCGGAACGAGCGATCATGACGCCCCCTCTGCTACCCGTCGTCTATGCTGGACGTGGCGATGCCATGTTTTTGCAATATAACGTAGATGCGCATGGGCGCCAGGAAGAAAATTTCATTATCCTTGATGATGGTGGCGATGCTTCATATCACAAGTTCCCGGCATCAGCTTTGAGGATGCTTCGAGGCGAAAACCCCAATCTTACAGCCATGATAGCTTCACATGCGGACCTGGACCGTTACGAAAGGTCTCCTTCATCTTCTTGACCAAGACGACATCAAATAAATATTCAAGGGACCATTCGTCCTCCCTTGATTACAACACAAGTCAATGACTCTGACAGGGAACAAGCTGACGCAGTGGGTTTTAAACGACGATATCTCGCACCAGATGCAGCGTATATTTTGCCAGGAATTGCGCGCCTGTATCCACGAAAGATCCTCTGCTTCATAGAGGGACTCGAAGGTGTCACATCGGGGGAAGCAGCAAACCCCTTAGCCGGTGACAACATCAATGCGAGCAGCATTTTGATGAGGATACAACTGACCTCGAGTACCAATGAGAATCCGATGTTCTTTAGGGCGATAATAAGAGACAGTCAATTCGAGAGGAGCTCAAAAGGTTGAGAAACGTACGAACATCAAGCCGCACTTTTCCAACTATAAGGTTCAACATCACGGCGGTGTTGCTGATGCCCAGACTGAATCTGAAAAAGCTCCGGACTTTCACAACTTCGTCAAAGATGAAACGGCTGTTTTCATCACCCTTTGATACAGAAGGCACTCACAACTTCTGGCCGCCGTTTCGAGACGGTATTCCAGTGGAGGAGAGCAATGAGGAAGCTGGTAGTGCAGAACAAAATCTTATGACTACAGGCATGCCTGCAAATACCTAATAGAAAGACATTGATGTTGCTCAGGAAGAAAATTTCGACCGGAAAAATCGATGGAACCTGCTATGAGGCGCTGGCGAAATGGCATGAGGCGAATACGGACAAATGCTCTGGTCTTCGCGCGACGGACACTCTCAATCGTTTGGGTGATGACCCCGTGCCTCTTCCGGAACCATCTCCAATCAAGATATTTGAAGAGGCTTTGAGGCTCATTGAAGACCTTCGAGACGCCTATAGCACGAACAGACCGGATGCAGATTTATTTTGGCAATTTTACGAGACTTATAAGAGGGAGCGGAAGCCTCCACCACCCAAAGGTTCGCTTCTCGGAGAGGAATACAAAGAAGAGGAGTGAGACAAAATGAGAGAAAGGAAATGGCAGAGACTTGAAGACAGGTGGCTCCACCAGAAAACTCGGAAAGAGTGTATCAAGGAGCGCGAAGGGTCTCCCACGAAGTCTCGAGACTTGAAGTACCGGGCATCGAAGATTGGAGAATGGGATAAGTTCATTGACGGCCTTCCCACCTGGGAATATATGGCGATAGTACATGTAAAGTCCACACAGGCATTCTTCCAATCATTTCGAGCAGACACGTATGTTAAAATGTAGTGCGTGGTTCTTCGCCGAAATTTCCTTTACATGGCGAGGGTGAGATGACAAAAGCGTTGGCGCTTGGGGCAGAAGCACATCCAAGCTCTACCATTGTACTCCAAGCGTTTGTGGCAAGGAAACCCTAAGATCGTGTTTACACCATCATTGTTGAAAACTCGAAATTGCTTGGCAACCATCTCACCGTAACTGGGACTTGAGCTTATAAACCGGCTGGTCCTAATCTAGACCTTAATGTCAGCCTCGAGATCACTGAGTTATTTAAACTGGTCTTCTTTGCCGTCAACATCTCGATGAAGAAAGACGAGACAAAGGTCACTATGCAACATAGTAAGCCATCAGGGAAGTCCATCTTGAATCCTTTCAGCGGAATGTCTATTGATTTCGAGCTTAGAGAACATGAAAGTTGAAGGAACTTTTACGCACGCGAAGAAAGTTTTGACAATTCAATGGGGACTTCGACTGGGGGAATCGAAAGGTTCACACTCTCTTCAGGGATGCATTATACTCCATGATGGCAACCCCAAGCTCGCTACGCTGAAGTACAACAAGGAGAATAAAATCGCCATCGCCAACCTTTATCCCTCAGTATCAGAAGACAGGGGGGCCAGCTCAACAGATCCAGACGCCATCTCAGAGATCCAATCTGAAGTAGCGTCATTGTACTTCAATAGCGGCAATGACAATCTGCTCATGGAGGACTGGACCTATGAGCCAGGGTACCATCTGCCAGCTAAGGTTCTTGTCTTTGGCCACCACTTCGACTTTCAAGTCGAAATAAAGAAGGCTGGACTTATAGCGAGTGGAAGCCTGGCTGGTCCAATAACTCTCACAGTCGCAGAGCTTGTCGGGTGGGTTGACCCTCATAAGAAGCGTTCTCAAACTCCAGGCCCAACTGCAATCTTGGGCGTCATATTTTGAATCAAAGCTGGTCTGAGACTTCTTGACCACGGTCCGGCCGAGCTTCAATTTGATTAGAAGTTCGAAGAGCGGCATTTGGAGGGCACTGCGCAGTTCTTCGGAAACCTTCTTAGCATTCCATCCCCATCGATACGTTTCATCTACAAGAGCAAGCGCGTCTCACTTTCGAATAGAAGTTATCCTCTAAAAGATGTCTGCGCCAATGATTTCGAGCTTGACGAATTCGAGCTAGTCCTTGAAACACCGTGGTCAGCTCAAAATATCGAGACCATGCTGCTCAATAATATCACAGGGAGCTTGCAGAGAATCGGGGAAGGAATCTGGAAGCGCCCCCAGGGTCTCGTAAGTATTATGGCAGCCATCGCTGTTGAGAGATATGCCAAGTCTACCATTGCTGGTCTGATTTGCCGTAGTGTTAGATCTAAGAAGCTCGAGAAGGCCGGCGCGGTGGCCAGTGAAGCAGAAGCAACGGCGGAGGCAGTAGCTGGTGTTGAAGGTGCTGCCGGCGGCGTTGCGGGTGCAGCAAGTGTTACTGGAACCGCTGAAGTAATCGCCTTTCAAGGGGAAGCTCTGCTCAAGATGTTGGCTATTTCCGCAGGTCCCAAAAGTTTTGGTTGAAGTATTGAACCGAGACTCTTCGAGTACGGAGGCGACAGCAATGAAGAAAAACGTCAATGAGAAATTCGCCATCACAACGGCAGCGGTTGACAAAGCCACAGTAGCGAAAGCGGCTGCTGAACGAGAAATGGAGACACGATTGCAATTGACGAGCCCCCAACTGCCACTTTCAACTTAGACACGAACGGTGAGAACATAATTGTGGTTGACTGATCTCATGGAATTCCTGCATCTTTCCAATCCCAAAATGGCCTGGGCAGCCATATCCAGCGGGAAGTCACGCTGTCGACGGTTGAAGGGATTCGGGACGGCGACAAAACACACACCATCACTACGGCCCAATCCTCGAAAAAAAATTCGGATCCACGCTTCAGCATTATAGGCCATCTATGCTTCAAAACCAGAGCCAGTTCGATTTTCGAGAATGTTCGGCTCGAGGCTAAAGATTGGTCTCTGGACTCGGCATACCACATACCGCAATTTTTAAGCGCCTCCAGCTGTATCCTTGCAAAAAGTTAAAGATAGTACAACTGAATGTACGATTAGAACAAAGACTATGCAGCCTGGTGAGTATGAGATTTGTCATGCAGATACATCGCCAGATGGGCCTAGCATACAGTTTTTATGGAGACGCAGTCAGGGTCGAGACGGCTAGCAAAGTCACCCAAAGCAATTGTTGCCTCGAGATTGGTGCTGAGATGGACTCCTCAAACTTGAAGAAAACAACCGCATTCATACCCCAAAAGTCCTCGGATCTCGCGAAAGCTAAGCACTCTAGGTGGACTGAGTCGAAAGATAAACTCAGTGTCACGCTGCCGTTGAGGAACTTACAAGCACGAATTCAAGAGAGAGCGGTTAGACTGAGCTGGAACACGACATGGGAAAAATAGCACGCCTTCAGGATCGATGTCGTCGCGGACGGTCACCCTCGCGCAATATCTCTGAAACGAGCCTCTTCCTCGAGATGGCAATGTTAGGCCTATGGTTGACGCGAAGCTGCCGGAACACATCGAAGAGCTCAAGACGATCGAAGTCTTCATCACGCCAACTAATATTCCAAGCAATACCATTAGGGTTTTTGCTGCTGCCAAGGTACTCGTAGTCTTCCTGCCGATACCACGTATCTTGACGAATATACGTCAACGTGATTCGCCGACGCGCAAGTTGAGCCTCCATGCATTACTCAATTTCCCTTCTCCGGAAGGAATCTCCGTATTGATTCAAATGAAGGTGGATGGGGAGTATAAGGGAGAGCAGAACCACTTTCAGATTGTTTCACGTAAGCCTGGAAACCTAGGCAGCCAAGGAGATACTCTCCTCTTTGAAGGGTCTCTTCATGCTCCTTACCCGGAGCTCATGCGTATCAGCATCTCCCACCCCAGAGGACCCTTGGTCTACAGCTCTGAATGGAAATTAACTGGTATTCCGGCTTAAATTCCGACCCACCAATCATACAACTTCGGCCATCCACATGCTGCCTCTGCACAGAAGAGCGGTGCTATATGTGCTTCTGCGTAGGGAGATGGATCCATCGATGTCCGGTGGGTCGGACAATCAGATTGGGATCCCGTAACTGCCGGCAGAACAAGCATCTTGCACTCGCGCGGCCTCAATGGCCAGTGGTCCGACGCAGATGATCTCGAAAGGGCCGCATCCCTCGCGCAGAACGCATCCGAGGGCTATCACACCCGTGAGCGCGACGGAACGATCCATCTTCTTCATCGAGAATGATGGTAGTCCGCACACAATGAGAGGAGCTGAGTCCACCGGACCCGTCATGGACGGGCACAGTGCACCGGCGCAGAGTGTTCATGGCGCGGGGATCCACTCACAGGCCCTGCCAAAGGGTGCCATGCGCGTTTGGTGGATAGAGCCAGATGGTGCTGTGCGCACCTCATGGCACCCGGGTCCCTCGACCTCGGCTACAGGCCCGCTATGGCAGAGTAGCCACGTCGCGGATGCGGGCAGCGCGTTGCCTGGAGACGGAAGGCTGAGCAGGTCGATGGGCGGTCGAGTTTGTATCTTTATAAAGAACAGTTACCGGTGCGGTCTTGTTGTCAGAGTGGAAGGCGCTTGGTCTCTGCTACTCCGTGGTCGGATGCGGAGGTCGTGGTGTTTTACGTTGGAGGAGATGAGAAGTTGCATTTTCAAACTCATGATTTCGTAGGTCATTCAGTCAATGGCTTTCCTTCGGGTTGATTGTTACATATAAAGCAAGATCAGAGAACCAGAGACGAAGTTTGAAACATTTAGTAGTAACCTTTGTATATAACAATGTTGATTAATTGTTCTACCTGAGGAAACTCTGCCTTGATAAATAAAGCAAAGAAGCTGTCGTTAATGGTAGGATTTGAAGGTATTACTTATCTACTAAATAACTCTTCTTTTCTTAACGTAATTATCGACTCTGCACATTGAGAATTGATTACTACGAGTATAGCACTTAGTAAGAGTACAAGCTAGTACCTTATAGCTCTAGACTATGCTTCTAAGCTATGCAAGGCATGTCGTTTTCATCAAAACGCAGCTGTCCCCGAACGGAACCATACCATCATCTCATACCTTCACAAGCCAGAAGACACCAAGCACACCCAGTGCTCTGTCAAGCCAGTAACGACATCTGAAAAGAAATCTATGTAAGATTACCGTCAGCCGGGAATATGTAGAGTCGAATTAGATGTCCCATGCACGCATGTGGTGTCACGGGCGGAACTCGTCTGCTGTTGCAAAATGCCAATGTTGCGCCTGTCTTGCTCGAAGCCAATGGTCCCATGCTCACTGCGGAAAATTTTGAGTGCTGCCGCCAACGCCGCGCAAATGTTGATAGAGGTCGAATCTTCTCCTCGTTTCGTAGAAATTGGGGGGTAGTGGCATGCCAGGCCTTGATGTAATGATGATGAGTCTCCAGGCCGTCCATGAACGGCCAGGCGAATCCTTCATCTGTGCCAGCCAACGTTCCAAATAACGTGGGCTATATCCTTCGCAGTGTTTACTGTGTCGACGACTCTGCCCAAGAGGCCAGCGTTGCCTACGTCGTTCTCCTCCTCCTCGTAGGGCATGAACATGCCGGACGGCGTTCGGCGTAAACCACTGTGTTCCGCGTCCGCGTCTTCATCGGAAGGATCAAGCTGTAATCCATGGCGAGGATACAGGCTGTCTCTCCTCCCACTGGATGCAGATGGCTGCCAGTTGATGTCCGCATCTTCGTCCTCATCGTCGAGAAGAAAATTTGTGGAGGGAGAGGAAGGTCGAAGAGTCTGCTGTGATGGAGACGGAGACAAAGTCGATCCTCCGTTCCAGAGATTTTCCTTCTGTTTGGTCTTTTGCTCTGCAGGGTCTGGTGTATCGCCACGGTAATTGAGGGTCGTGGAGGGAAGCATAGCAATAGTTTTGCTATCACTGCTGAAGCTATTTCGAGGTGTACTTGGTGTGCTTCTGATTTTGGCCTTGGTAGCGTTTTTGACAGGTCTCATTACGAGCATCTCATCTTCTGAGGAGTCTTCATCATCATCATCATCATCATGATGAACAGCTTTGTAGTACCCAGGGCGGTCATCAACGTCTTTGTTGATGGCGATACACTGCTCCACTTTATTGTTGAAATGTATGTGTCGTTTCGTGCAAGGCGTTTGTACACCTGATGTAGAGATTGATTCAGAATGTTCGGTTGACGACGTGTTGGTTGTGGATCTCGTGAACGGTGTCTCGGGTTCAGACGATATGCCAAAGTCAGATAATGCTCTGTCACCGAGCATTGGCCTATCATGCAGGATTTTCCGGGGTTGCTGAGCACGAAGCGCATCTGTAGCTTGCTTCATTAGGGTCGACGATGACAGAGACCGTTGAAGCATGATTTCTGACAAGCTCCGCTTCTTCAGGATGGGTTTCTTCGATGCAAAGGAATTGCTCCTCGAGAGCCGACTTGCCGGCGGAGTGTGATTTAGGTTGAAAGCTTTGACGTTGCCGGTCTGGAGAGGCCCGTATAACCACGTTACGTCGTGGTCCTTCATCCTAATGAATGTCAGGATTTGTCATCAGCTTACGCAGGCACGAAAAGCAGGCCTACCAATTCAATGTTTCGGGCGAGACGGTCTTGAGCTGGTATTTGGACTTTGTCCACGTTCTCCACGATGCGTTTTCCAGTCTCGGGCTGTTAGTGTAGGCTTTCCTCTTTGCCACAATATGCCTCCACGATGCCCATATATCTTCCTCCTTCCAATTATGTGACAGGTAATCGACATGTCTGGTAGGCTCATTTTCGATGGCCGTGTCATCTCCGGCGGTAGGTTTGGCGTCCGAATTGTGAGGGTAGGTTGGCTTTGCGAGGGCAGAGTCACTGGCGGATTTCGTCACAGCGTCCAGGCCCGGAGGTTCAGGACTCAACGGAAGATTAGCACCGACCATTTCCTCATAGTAGCTTCCATCGTCGTATAATGGAAAAGCAATGTCCTCCTCTTCTGTCTGGCACTGCTCGTCCAGTGATAAGCTACTGGAAGGAGTGGATGTGTAGGATGGCTGGTTCGAGAATTCTGGGGCGGTCAGTCGTGGAGAGGACGGAGCGGAGGACGGCAGAGAAGCGGGGAATTTTGAAGTATCATAGCCCACAGCTGCGTATCTTTGTTTGATGTTTGACGATGATCTCGAGTAGGAGGAGGCATTGTGTAGTAAAAAGGATGTCTGAGAAGAGGAGCGGCGCAATGGAGATCCGAAATGCGTAGTGCCTTCCGGCTGTGTTATAGAAAGCACTTCTGTCATTGTGGTTTTTGTGGCGAGCGGTCAAGAGGCTCCGTTGTAGGTTCGTCTAACGCCCGTCGAGTGCCCTTTCCTCCTCGATCCAAGCTCCCTAGGAATGAGCTGGAAAGACTGAAGAGAGTCTTTCCGCAGGATCATCTGAGGCTAATTGGGTGGATTGGTCGTTTGGTCGAAATCTTTCCAGGCAAAAGTGCCCACAATCTTTTGGTCTTATTCAAGGCGGAGTGAGCGGCATCGAGTTAACATTGGCGAATTGCGGAATGTGCTAGCGGGTAGAGGATCTGACAATGGTCGTAGAGATTGGTGAAGTGTGAAAGGTGAGGGGTTTGAAAGGAATGTCATACGGGTGTGATGACAGCGAGTCGAGTGTTGTTAGGTGTTGAGGGTGGGAGGGTAAGAGGGTACCTCTGGCTTAAACGAATTTGTGGGGAAATCTTGGCTGGAACTTTCGGGAAATTTTAGAGTATGGGGGGGAGTATTAGAGAGGTCTGCACCGAAAGTCCTGCACCCGCACTAGTGCAGCCCTAACCCTACTTTCGGAAAGCGGCCCTGTAGAGGGGAAGCCTAAAAATATCTTCTCACAGCGCATGATGGGACTTAAGGTACCTACTTCTTTTAGCCTTGATAGAGGCAGTAAGCCCCGAAACCTGGCTAGGGCTAGGTGCGATTCCGAAGAACTCCAGACGCATTGTCCAGGTAACCCTTTAGGTGGGGCGTTATCCGAAGTCTGAGCGCAAGAGTCTTGGCGGGTGCAGGACTTTCGGTGCAGACCTCTGTAGACGATGGATGATGGAAGATTCAGGGACACATCCCAATTGCAATTTTTCAACTCAATATCGATGAAGATAGAAGTGAAGGACTGCTACAACAGGGGTATAATTATTCACACATAGAGAGTAAATTAGTAGTAGTAGTAGCAGTACTCTAGTATGTATGAGTAGTGTGAAAAAATTGAAAATTAAAGTAATGCTTTGACAAGTATGGAGTATCTGACTCTGTTTTCATAAAGTAAAATGATCGCTTGCGGGGGTGAAGGGGGCCCATAGGTGCCCTGGCTCGCCCGGTTCTTTCAACCTAAGTACCAGCCTACCAGCCTACCCAGCCTACCTTACCCCTTATTGTACTAGACTACCGGCGCCCACAGCCACACAGGGCCAACGTTAGAGTTAATAAGCGCACAGGCTTAAGGAGAATTTTCCTCTATCAGTCCATATCAGTCCAGCCCAGTCCACTTCCAATCAATTAGCAAACATTATACCCCTCTATTTTATCATCGAGTGATTATTCGCTACCAGCAACTTGCTCATTCGACCACCAGATCGTGGCAGACCCCTCCGAATCTGATCGCTCATGATTAGAACCTCTCAGGATGAGAATACCACATATTGTTAAGCAGGGAAGCTTACAAGTCAGAAGCCACGACTATTTCTCCCGAGTCTAGGTGAGACCCTGATATGTTTGGAACCTCGATTGCATTCCCTGACGAAGTGATCGGCTGGCTAGAGTAGGAGCCTTGCATAACATGGCCTCTTTTCCATGCGAGGCTTTACGGCGGCTATGATAAGGGCAATAACGGCAGGTTAGCACGGTCCAAGTTCATAGGTCCTATCTGTATTGCCAATCAAGAATCGCTGTCCCCGCCAAAGTTTGGGAAAATCTTTCGAAATCGGTCCGTTGCAGCAAAGTTTGGTTGAAGGACCCTCATTGACCCACAAATGTCCCCAACACTCCTCCATCATAGTCGACCGTCTCAAGTGCTAGTGAGGTACTTATATAAGTACAGGTACCACCGTTCGTCCATTCCCCCTTGAGAGTTGAGACCACTCTCTGCGGCTAGCAAGACAAAGGAAAGTTACAACAGCGAAGTGATGCCTCGGTACTTGATCGCTTTGGATCGATCAAGGCCTTCCTTCACCCTGTAGGCTCAGGATCATCCCGACATTTCCACTCATTACTTAAGGTCCCAAAACATCACCTGGATATCAAATTGACGTCGTTACACGATAATGAACCGCTGTACAAACCAATCTCGCAGACGCTGCTGGACCCGGCACCCTGGTTTCATGCGGAAACTAGGGAAGCCAGCCAAAACCTGCGAACTACCGTTTGATCTTCTTGCAGGCGGAGATTTGCATTGTCTTGCAGCGCCGTTGGATACCAGGTGAGAAAACGTGCAACGTTGGAGGAGATCACTTGTGCACTCGGAGTGGCGCATGCCGGCAGGGCCACCAGGGCCTTGGTTACTTGCATGGCAGTGGCGCTGCATCGCATATGCACACTATCAATATTGTGCCTTATCTCCAAACTAGCGTCTGTACGCCGCCTGGATTGCCCATACCTTAATCAGTTGGGCGGCCCAAGGACTTTGCATTTGTCTACAATCCATTCTGACTCCGAGGAGGACGAGGCGACATTGGCGCATCAATTAAAGTACTGAAAGTTTCGGAGCAGTCTCCGCGAGCCACTTGGATGTCCATCTCCTGCGGTTGAAAGACATGAGATAATGGAGTCTTTGATGCATAAGGTACTGAAACACACTTCTCGCTCGACTTAGCTTGCAACTACTTACGTCGATAATAATAACAATCCCATGTTTTATAAACTAGAACATGCAGAGAAGATCTAGTTCATAAGCGACGGGAGACCTTGATGAACCTCGGAGCCGGCAGCACCAACCAAATGCACCTGTCACAAAACCAAGCACCCGCAAGGTTGAAGTATACTGTAAGCTTATCCCAGTTGGACAGGCCATTGTTGCGCCTATTCAAGCAGCCAAAGTTGTGTGGAACCGACTGAAGATGCAGCCATGAGTTTCTTTTGTAACGCGGGGTTATTTGTTCTTGCAATGTCCAACTGCGTGGACAGGACAAGACAAGCTACCAGCACTGAGTAGGTTTTAGTCATTGTCCGGCTTCGGTCGCAGGATTGGAGCGTTTCATTTATATACGCTGTCCCGATTTCATTGAAAACGCGCTGTTGCAAATCTGCATACATGCACCTTGACCATACAACCTGCAAACAACGGAAAATGTGCACTCATTCCACGAGCAACCTACAGATGCCTGCGATCACGTTGCGGAACAATGGTTTACTAAGTCATTGGTCTGTATGGAGCTTGTCTGTGGTACAACTTTACTCAATGTCTCATGTTCTAATCGTGCACTTGCCAGCGCTTTCAATCACGTATTGGAAGACCGACGGTCAATCAAGGGCGGTCAACCTGATTCATGAGAGATCAAGTTCAAGTGGTCGAAGCATGACTCTTCCCACAGTTGCATTCATTAACAGCATTACACGTGCAGCGCTATAGCACCTCTGCGAGCAGGCTAAGCGAAGGTCGTCAGTGCAACGGAGCGGGCTTTGAGGGGGCGGTGCTATCTGTGCATATCGGGTGACCCCGCTCGTCGACTGCCTGCAAGACTCTCAAGACCTCCATATCGTTGTCTATTACCTCGCGTGATAAATGTCGGTAGGTAGAAGCTTCCTCTGCCGTTAGCTGGAAATGCTCTCTGTTTTCTTACCGAGCCATTCTCACTGCCATTTCCAACCTCTTGTTGTGCTAGTCGTGACAGCTTTTGAAAGATCAGGACAAATTTGATACCGTCAGCACACTTTAGAAGACTTTGACTTTCTGTTTTTTGTCTGGGTTACTGGTAATCCAAACTCAAAGCCCGTCTCTCGTGCCGCTCCGGTTCTCGTGGCTCCTCGAAAGCTATCCCTATCTACTAAGCTTCCTTGTGGGTACAGGCAATTCCGCAAGCTGTCAATGATTCGGAGTCTGTTAAAGTTGATGTATACCTGGGAGCCCTGTAGACCATCTACAAGCTCAGAGCTGATTTATTTGAGAAATGCCGATCACAACTTCCGGCTAAGGAAAAGTGTTCTATCATGCAACGGCAATTTGGGACCACCATCATGGTGCATTATGATCGAATGGGTTGTAATCTCACCCATCTCACTCCTTTAACAAGGAGGACAGAAATGATGGATCCTGGAGTACCGCCCAGGACGGGAGAAGCGAGATGCACAGAGCGCATACTTCAGCAATCTCGCTAGAAGTTCCAAACAGCCAGGCAGATCCGCCAGTAGTACCGTTCTTCTCTCGCGATGAATTCCAGTGGACAATGTTGGGACTATCGGGATGCCGAATGATCTGGTGGGTCGACTCGAACTCGCGCGATGCTTATATCCAAAGCGCTTCATGACGATATCTTAGGCGCATGTGTCATGCCCTTCTTCCCACTTTATCTCGATCAGAGCGCATGAAATACGAGCCAGAAAGCCACCCAAAACACCCGAAGGATCCACGGTGGGGCTGGATGACCCGCACGTTGCTCGTGGACCCTGGGAAGAGCGCTGTTTGCGACTTCTTCTACTGACCACCATGGAGCGATTCAAGTTCTCGCTTTACCATTTGGTATAGGTTTCGACGTTTGAGATGCCGTCGCATTCTACTGCCGTCAAACGGCCATTGCGCTCCTAAGTTCTTGCGTGGTCCAGGATCGATTCTAACCAGATGAATGACCTCCAGCTCCAAATTCAATTAAGAAGATATACAATCAAGTCATCATTTTCAGGACCTCCAAGCCCCGAGGAACCATTCCCCTCTCCTCACACCTTTCAACCTCAGTCACGGAACTTCCCTCTAGCACACTGGTACACAAGTGCTCATGTTATGAAAACCAGTGCGCAAGGCCTTGTCCGCCCTCCGATGATGGCACCTCCCTCACTAACGACAGCAGCGCTCCTTACTCTTCTCCTAGCAGGCTTCACTCTCATGGCCCTCCTTGCGTACAGCAGCCCCCTTCCCTCCCCAGCAACCCTCCACAACGACCCCACTATGAACTCAGGAGATGAACCTTCAGCACCGCTCATCTCCAAGAGTGCCTCTGCCCTTCATACCCACAACACGTCTCCTCCTGGACTTCTCACCATCCACACCGATCCTGGCATGCTCTCCACCCAAAATCGAGAGAACCTGTCAGATTCTACCCACTCCAATGTCGACTCGCAGGGATCGCAGCGAGGACCTTCAGGGACTAACGTACGCAATCTTCGGAGATCATATTTGCTCTTCTGGACCAGATCTTGAGCCTTGAGACGTGTCTTGAGAGTGTCTACTTTGTAGACATGTTTCAAGGCTCAATATACCCTCCCGGATAGGCATTACTGACTCTGAAATCATAACCTAGACTGAAGATAGCGCGCCGGGGGATTGGGATGCTGCATTTTCGAGAGAGAATCAGGAGGCGCAGCAAGGGGGTGGGAGGACGGCGCCTGCTAATTCTGAAGTGCATGAGGGCGGGGTACATTAACGAGGTGAAAGGGAGATTGTATTGATATCATGATGTTAGATGTAGTCAGCCACCGGTGGCATACTAGAGGCGGTCTTCAGGTAGAGCCTGTTTGGAACCTCGGAAGGGTTACGGTCATCCTCTATCCATAATGCCCGGGACTTCAGAGCCCGGAGATTCTGGTGATACCTTGAAGTATAAATTATAAAGTATAAGCACAAAAGTCCGGCGCCTGGCTCGGCAAAAGCGCTAGCGAGGACCTGCAGCTGCCCCAATGTCTACGTAAATAAGGTACATTTGATCAAGTTCAACCATCGAGATGATCAATTGAAATGCCTCCTTGATTTTCACAGCTTGTACAAGGACAGGCCTCAGGCCATGGATAGCATCAATGTCTCGGAGCTCGTTGAGCGCCTAGGCAGTGATGAGGATGCCGTGCGCAAGATGGCCGTCTTCAAGTTGCAGTCCAATATTGGGGATCCATCGTTTGCTGATGTTTTCATACTGGAAGGAGGCCTAACGAAGTTACGATATCTAACACTCCACGCTACCGGCAATACTTTGGCCTATAGCTTGACCTCCTTCTCAAGACTGCTAGAGGTGGACAAGGGCTGGGAGTATGTCAATCAAGATCTTGTGGAAAGGGTAAACTTTCCTTCAGATGTTCTCAAGATGGCAGCTGACATGGAAATGTAGGTTGTCGAGCTGGTCGTCACTCATCCACTGGTCAACATCCTTCGCGGTGCCATGTCAATTCTAGTCTACATCGTCTCTCATCCCTATACCGCCTCGAGCAAGATATCTCAGCCCGACAGCTCTGGCTTTCGAGCTATACAGCCCGCTATGTCTGTGTACCCACAGTTCCTCGAGATGCTCGTCAGTAGATTATCTTCCGCCGATCACGCTTTATGTGCCAATGCGTTGCTGCTCATCAATTCGTTGATGCGAGAAGCTATTAACAACCACTCAGAAGCTGACTGGCCTAAATTCATCAAGCGGCTGCAAGACCTCGGTGTCATCAAAGCGGTCTATACACTCATGCAAAGCACAGCGTTACAGGATCTGTCACATCCACTGCTCGAGTATCAGGCATTGACAAAAGTGCTGCTTCGTAAATGGCGAGATATTCCTGTGGATCTAGATAAGTCGGATCATAGAAGAGCTCTGAAAAGCATACACTTAGCTAGCAATCCTGAAAGAGTCACGACACCAGTGGATGATGGAGAAGAGGGTGTGAAGAAGAGACATAACCCAGAAAAGTGGAGACGTCTGGGGTTCGAGTCGGAGACTCCAGCCTGGGAATTTGGAGATGTTGGTTATCTGGGGATGGTAGACTTGATAGAATATGTGAGACGGCAGGAGGATGGTTTTCAGAAGCTCCTGCTGGAGCAATCAACCAAGTTGGCAGAACAAAGATGTCCAATTGCCAGAGCAAGTCTTGCGGTGACTTCGATGCTTTGCGAGCATTTTGAAATTGAGAAAGCAGATATTGACGATGGCAAATTCCAGCTCTCCTTCGAGTCACGAACGAACTTTGACAAGGTTTTCAAGCCTCTGATTTTGCAGTGGTCATTACTCCACACTGCTGGTCTACAGGCTTTCTTCCGGCTATGGCAAACTACTGGTGCCGAGACTGAAGACTTCATAAAGATCGCCGACCTGGTCCGAATACTGCTCGAAGAAGTGGTTGGCGGAGCTACAAGATTGAGCGACGTCGATGTAGTCGAAACAGAAATTCAGCAATTCGAATTGAGACGATTAAGGCATTTGCAGATGGAGCTGCTTGAATTGACCTACGAAGGCCACTGGGGTCATCACCTTGGCCAAATCCGAGACGAGCTGTACCACGAAGCGTTGCAATTTGTCAAAGAGCAGCGCATACGATGTCTATTAGCAGGAGCATGGTTCCCGAACTGCCATGGTCACGATAGCGAAAAAGGCGCTGCGACAAAGCAGGATCTTAACCCGTCCAATCCAACTTCTCAACGCTATGCAAAACTAGCCCACAACAGGCGCTTTCTACACTACGCCGACTTCGACGTTCCTGGTGATGAGGAGCCAAATCTGGAGGGACTGCTTGAGAGGATCGACCTCACAACAGTGTTCGTTACCTCGGACGTCTCCACAGCCTCTGAGCCCAATTCCTCAACAACTACCCTTAAAGCGACTCACAACTCTATCTCTGCAAGGAAGATAACCATCCGTGGCTACCTTCCCTCCAACTCACGTCCCACCTCACCCAAGAGCCACACTCGTGCAGGCTCTATAGCAACCAAGCCGCCTCGAAAGGAAGTGACACTGCTTACCCTTCACCCACAAACTCACAATCTGGCCGTGGAATGGCTGGACGGTTTGCGCATGTTGTTGAATCAGCAGCCAATCACAAACGAGACCAAGAAACTGATTGCCATGGTGCAGGATTATGGCCTCAAGATCAGGCTGTTGAATGTCAGATTTGATGATATGCTTCTTGCGGGTGAGGCCCCTGAGATACCCAGCCGCGAAGGGCTCGACGAGGACTACCATTATGACATTTTCGGCACTTGACATGTTCGGACTGCAAATCAAGGGCGAATATTAATTTACGTGGGTAGACGAAACAGCAAAATGGCGCTTCGATTTGTGTTAAGATACCCTATTACTTTACTGTTGCTATTTTCCATCGGTAGTTTCCGTATGCTGTCATGTTCTCATAACTCGTCAAAAAGTCGTAACGTGGCGTCTGCGTCCACGGCCGAACTCCTCGCGGTCGTGTCCTCCACTCTTTTCTTCGTCTGCCCACCTGGCCTCCAACCCTCATCATCTCGTTGCCTTTCTCTTCTCTGCTCCCATTTTCCCTGGCGGATGCCCACCACGTCCTCAAACACCTCCGTCCGATTTCCCAAATGCACAACCTCATCCGTCATGACATATTTGTCCCGTCGCCATTGCCTGGTCGCCGTCAATATCAAGAGTAACCCAATCAGGAGTCCCAATGCCCCCCACAGCATTTTCAACCTCCTGCCAATTATCCGTCTCGATTCCCTATCTTGCAGTGAGCTCCTCTCGACTTTCTCTCTCACTCCATGTAGCCTCTCTCCCAACGTCCCTACTTTCTCCATTCCCTCCTTTATACGTGTTTCCAACTGAGAGATACGACCAGCTTGAGCGTCAAAAGACTTGTCAGAGGAAGAGATTTGAGTTGTTATTTCCGAGGTGAGGGAGGAGCTCAAAGACGTGAAGCGCGTTTGGAGGGTCGAGGTTTGGGTGGAGAGGGACGATAGGGAGGAGACTGCGGAGGCGAGAGAGGAGGTTGAGGAGAGGAGGGAGTAGTATGTGTAATCTAGGCGGCGGGTCGTTGTAGTCGACAGGGTCGAGAGGGTGGTGAGGCGGGTTCGGAGATCACTTCAACAGTAGAGTAATGAGCATCTTCGTTGCCGTTCAATCCAGGTACAGGAATGTAGACACACTCATCAGCAGCGTCCCTCCTCACCCGCAACCTCTCCACCTCCTTCCACGCCTCCCTCTCCCGCTCCCTCTCCTTCTCCGCCTCCTTCACTTCACTCGCCCTCTCATTAACCTGCGGCTGCTCCAGTCCTCTCGAGGGGCTCTTGCCGTCATCTACCCTACCGTCTATCCTACTATTCGTCTTGGACAGAAAGTCACCGAACGGGTTTGAGGTGGCGGGAAGGATTGCGGATTGGGGGACGCTTTTGTCGTGGTGTTGGTGGTGGACGCGGTGGGGGTGGTGCGGAATGTGGTGTCTATGGGCGGGTTTGGTGGGAAAGGTTGTCGAGCGGGGCGGAGTGGACAGCTGGGGCTGGTTGGAGGGGGTGGTTGGGCGGATCATCGTTGAGGGTGTGGTTGATGGATGGGGACGGGGGAGGGATGGTGGGGATATGGGGAATGTTTATGGATTTTTAGGTCACGGTGGAGCTCGATGATGGTCTCGTTCACGTTATGGAAAACTTATCACATGCAATAGACTGGACAGTTCAGTACCTCTGGTAGCTTTGAAATCGTCCTACTCGTCCTTCGTGGTGTCATGCCTGAATCTAGGAGTAACCAAGCCAACTCCAAGCGCTATGCTTCGATAATCGTGCCCTCAGATCGTTCACCTGCTCTCGTAGTGCCTCCCGACTCATGACTTCAGCAGCTTGTTCCTCTTCTCCCTCCTCTTCAGTCTCTCCACCCTCTTGGCATGCATCTTTTCCGCCATCTTCTCATAGCGCTCCTTCTCTTCCTTCGCTGCTCTCTTGTCTTTGATCGCTTGTATACGACTCTGATACTCTCCGTTCAGTACCATATCCATACGGCCAGCGGGCATCTTGACGTACTTGTCTTTCATTCTCTTTCTCATCCTTCATTTCCTTTTCCTTTGCCTTCATGGCAGTCATTGCTTTCCGCCCCGCAGTGCGCTTTTCGTACGAGGTCTGCCCGGATGTTGGGCGGAAGGCGCACTTTTGGGGGTGCCATTGCTTGCCTGTATCAAAGTCAGTGAAGTGACCCTGAGCCAAACCAAATATGTCGTGAGCTCTTACCATTCTTTCGTAATCCTGGAGTTGTCAATGCTGATGCTGTAGGCGCGGAATTGGACATCATACCTACCGCGCTGCCTCTCGGATGACTTTCAAGTATGAACTGCTAGTATACTAGCGGAGCATAACAATGGTGGTATTCCAGGACCAAAAAGAGTGCCAGAGTCGCTGTCGTTACCGAATAGAAATTTCTCCAGCTCTTCACAGGCAAATCGATGTTCTCAGAAGGGAAGGTATAGCGGCACTAGAATCAAGAGGTGAAAAGGGTCTCACACGAGCACAGAAATCTCACTTTTACAACTCACGCCAAAGAACAAAGAGCTTGAATCCTCTCGCGCTATATGAACTCCGATTCTCTTATCACAGTTCTCCAACTCAAAATATGCCAAGCATGTCCTGAACCTATTCTACTCTACTCACCGCTCGCAACTTATTGTAACCACTCACAAGCGAGATGCTCAACCGATAACGCTACAGGGCCGTTCTATCTCTTCTAGAACGGCCGTCTGCCTTGACCTTTTCGGCTCCTGGCTTTGTAAGAAGCTGCACCATCGATGACCGACGCGGTGGAAGGAAGGATAACATCCTTGACAAATAGCAAAGATGACCTCCCCTCGGAGCCTGTTTGCAAAAATTCAAGCGACCATGGAACTGAGGCATTGAAAGACCTCACATTTGGCTCTATAGCTGGTGTGATAGGCAAAACGATTGAGTACCCTTTTGACACTGTGAAAGTGCGGCTGCAGTCCCAGCCAGACACTCTTCCTCTCCGCTATCAAGGGCCTCTTGATTGCTTCCGGCAATCTCTCCGAAAAGAAGGAATCACAGGTTTATACCGCGGTATCAGCGCTCCTTTGCTCGGCGCAGCGATAGAGACGAGTAGTCTCTTTTTCAGTTACCGCATCGCTCAAACCGCGCTCCAAGCTACCATCATCTCACCCGAGAATGGCAATCCGCTACCGTTGAGTGCATTGATAGCCAGCGGAGGAGCCAGCGGTGCCTTTACAAGCCTCTTACTTACACCAATCGAGTTGGTGAAATGCCAGATGCAAGTCCCGCTCTCGCCTTCCAGTGTTCAAGGCCCAGGACCTCTCTCGATCATTGCATCAGTCTTCCGTCACTACGGCATTCTTGGCTTCTGGCATGGGCAGCTGGGAACTCTGATCCGCGAGACTGGGGGTTCAGCAGCTTGGTTCGGAAGCTACGAGGGTGTGAGTGCGCAGTTCAGGGAATATAATGCTCGTTATACACCATCGATGGTGAAAGCAGCAAAGGAAGACACACTGCCGTTGTATCAACAGATGCTCGCAGGGGCCACAGCCGGCGTGACCTACAATTTTGTCTTCTTCCCTGCCGACACGATTAAGTCGCGGATGCAGACCGAGGAAGTCAGCGCTGGCGGGCAGGTACGGAGGACTTTTTGGGGATCCGGAAAAGCGTTGTGGCAACAGCAAGGAATTAGGGGTCTGTACAGGGGCTGCGGTATCACGGTGGGAAGGGCCGCTCCGAGCTCGGCATTCATCTTTGCCGTTTACGAAGGATTGAGAGGGTGGGGACGATAGGTGTTCCTGGTGGTTGACAGGCATCTGTTTGAAAAGCATCAGAAAACCCCATGCTCCAAACGGTTAGGATGATTTCGAATCGTTGTATTGTAACGATTGCTATCTTGGCCCAATCATTACTTTGTTGATCACTTATGAAGGCCTGCTACACGACAAATTGGTCTCGCAATCCACAGCGCGGATTATGACCAATAGTAAGAATGCGACAAGCCGAGATGCATTTTCGAAGGTCTGATACTGGATCATGTTCGGAGTAGCCCGCCCGGCTGAGTCAAACAGGTTTCAAATACGGACCTGCACTGCTTCAGAGGTGAATGACCGGACTTCTCCTACCGAGACATGCTTCCACGGGGGGTGGAATCTGATTCACTGCAACGGCTCTTAGCTGTTTTCATGCATGATCGTTGTTCCGAGGTGATTCTAAGTACTTCATGCAGGGTTGTCCTTTTTTCCCCCCCAACTCTGAGCAGGTAATCTATCGTATGCAATATGCAGCAAGCATGTCGTCGAATCAGCAGTATATGCATAACAGTGACACGGAAATAATGCAATATCAAGTGCAGAGAGATTTCCCTTGCAGATATTGGAGAGAGAGCTTGATATCCGGCCGTCGGTACTTTACTTTCTGCCAGGTAAAGCAAGGTAAGCTAAACTAAGCTAAACTAGGCTAAGGTACCTTAGCCAAGACTCTTGCCGGGCACTAGCAGGCTGGCACTAAAGCATGTCAGTCTGATGTTAAGCATCTCGGCAATGTGAAAGCCGGGTTTATGGTGTGGTGTTGGCATCGGCCAGTCGGGAGAGAATGTTCCAGACTTTTGCCCCAGGTGGCAGGTGGGTGCCACTGCCACTGCCACTGCCACTGCCACATGGAAGCCTCGAGCTCAGCGTTTTTGATTCTTCGGTTTTTTGGAGCCACGTTTGAGAGCAATCACTCCGGAGACTTAATAGACTTAATCATTAAGCATTCTCTGGATAATCGACAAGGAATGACTACCGAGTCCCGACTTACCTTACCTACTTTACCTTACTTCTTCCGCCAACCATCAGCATCGATGCCGATCGATACTAAGGCGTACATGTAGTGACGTGCATCTGGAATCTGGATGAGCGCGTAGCTGAAACACACTTCAATGATGAGGGTGTGAAGGGCGGCTATCGGACAAGTGCTTACTCTCCGAGCGTGGGATACTCTAATACGGAGTACTTAACTAGTTACTTTATCATTTACGAGGACTGTGCGGGAGGTGATGAAGGATTTGGTTGGCAGATAATTGTCACGAGTGATTTTAAAACCGCGTCCTGATGGGTGTAGATCTTCGGTAATTCAATGTGATAATAATCATAATAGTGAATGAATATTCAAGTATTCTTCATTTCATGGAAAAACAAAAACAAAAACAAAAAAAACAATCTCCGTAGACGCTGGGCTGTGAAGCAGGTGCATTCGGGCGTAGTGTTGGTCAGCCTTCTCCTCACCGGTAATTTTGTCAGACTGGCAGCTTGTGAATGTGAACCCTCCTTTTTGCCCCCCGAGCCTTCTTTCCCCCCCCCGCACACCCCGAAAAGAAAATAAGGGATAAGGGGGGAAAAGAAAAACAATTTGCGCATTATTACTTATATTTCTCTTTCCCTCCAATCAATATCTCGCATTTCTTCTTCTTTCTCCAAACCCCAGAAAATCCTTCGCCAAATTATTCCATTGGCTCTCAAGACCCCAATCTACTACTTTACTTACTCTACTTTACTTCACTTCGCTTTACATCCAAAGTTCCCTCCCACCAACGCGCGCTTGCTGAGCCTAAACAAGCACCAACACCCCTCGTCACTGGCTGACTGGCTCGCTCTTCTTCTTCTACTTCTTCTTCTTCCAATCAACACGCCCGCAAGCATCTCCGAAAACCGAAAATTTCTCTCCCACTTCCCACTCCCCAGTAACCTACCCCACGGAAGATCGACTGCAACCGCGTTTAGGGAACAAGGCGACCTATCGCATTGCAGACTATTCTGTTCCCCAGCTTTATCGACAGAAGTTCGCATCAAGCAGCGACGTCAGGTGATTGTTGCTGGACCCAGCCCCACGGTCGCGCAAGCTGGCATTCATGCGACTCTCGGCCACTGAGAATGCTTAATTGGCATCTTACAACGTGCGTCTCATTCTTTAGTTAGACCCTTCATCCACAGCCACGAGAGCGATCACGGTTTTGGTCAGCGTTTGTATGGCGACGACGCGTTAATTGGGTCACTGATGTACTCTCTCTAACCATGACGCATCAAACAGGGTCATTAACATCGGAGCACAGTACGGACATACCTAGACTGCTGCGATCCTTCTTCTTCAGTGTTGTGCACCATTTTCCACGGCTGTCGCAAGGAAGCAAACCAGAATTACACGAGACCTGCATACCCGACAGCGTTTGGATAACTATAGAAGCGCTTCAACACCGCCCAAGTCCCTCATAAACCACCCACACGCCATTCACACCCAGTCCCTCCGAATAACTCGAAACACTGTCCATTTAAATTCATTCCGGGCGCCATTCACCATTCACAAGTCTTACAGCACGCTGGGATCCCTAACACGTTCTGTTGATCGACAAGGTATGTTTTCGGCCTGCAGCACCTCCGCTCTCCGCGCGCTATACTCTGCCAACGCATCAAATCATCACCGCTCTTTGCCATGTCCATGCCTTGCTCCCAAATATCAACCCCGCTCCCTGTCGTGTCCATATCTATTAATGTAATCAATACTAACACCTTCCTGGCTTTGAAGCCGACAGTTGACGCTCCGAACCTTTGGCTTTCATTGCCCGCCTCATTTCACACCTGTCTGTACTGTTGGAAGAAACTCTCCAACGGTGGCGACGAAAGCTTGCCCCGACAATACACCACTAAGCACTCGCACCGCCTCATACCTACCCAAAGGAGTCGACGTCGCAGGCAATTGTGCTGCTAGTGTAAATCGATCAAGAAGACATTAGTGGAGTCAATATTCCCTCAAATTGACGCTCGTTGTCTAGCGCCATACCACGACCGTTGAGGCACTCGGAGAATCGGTGGCCAGCCATTATCGTGGCGAACCCTGAGTCACGAGTAAGTTGACAGCGCACGCAAATCGTGGAGTCTGTTCGCTGCATAGAAGCCCAACCACCGCCTCACTGAGCAGCTTCTGTCACCCAGCCTCGGTCACGCCTTATCGTGTACTACGAACCGCAAATCATTAAAAGCACAGGGAATCTTCGGCCGATCCAGTACACTTATTGTTATTGTCAAAAGGAAAATTACTTTTGGTGAGTTTCTGATTTGTTACTTCATCCAATCGAACGTAAGGTTTATGTGCTGGAAACTAAGAGATGCCAGGGCTGCAGCTCCGCGCATAAAAATCATCCAATCCACGCAGCCGGCTGGCCCCGCCGCGAAGACTGTGCGGAGACCACAGAGTAGCTCCTTCCAATCATAACCAAAGAAGTCTACTCTGCAGTTCTGACATCTTCAATTCCCCACACATCCTTGGTAAGCTTCCCCATGGTCCACCCTTTTCAGCCTATCCGACCCTTGATCACGCTGATTCGCGTGTGCAGGCACAGACGCCGTTCACGAGCTACACAACAAACACACAATAAACCTACTCGACCAGGTTCCATCCATGATGGATTACGCGCAGCCTCAAGCACATTCTTACGGCCAGCATCCGCAGGCGCCGCACATGCAGGCTTACTCCAACGCGCAACAGAGTCCAACAATTACATCTCCACCTAGCCAACCGCCGCACATGCAGCATCAGACACAGGCTTCCACCATTCTGCCCTCTCAAGGACATTCATACCCGACGCAGCAACCACCTCAGGCAAACCACACGGGCCTCAACTATCCTCAGTCGTATGTTGGTCAGCCAAACATGCATCAACCGTACAACATCACGCCCGGCCAAGCAGCAGCTATGGCTACCGCAGCCGCGTCAGGGCAGCAGAGTTATGGCTACCCGATGCCTCAGACTTCGATGGCTGGATCACCGCGGATGGGAGGTATCGCTGTTAAAAATGAGCGAACACCACGGTCACCACCGCAAGTGCCGAATACGATGGGACCTCTACCTTCGCAGGTCTCTCAAAACCACAGGATGTCCCAAGGTCATATGGGACACTCTGTCAGCAGCCCACACGGCCAGAGCGCGCAAACAGTGATGATGGGCCACCAGCCTCCACGAAATTCTGTCCCTCCTCAGATGCCGCCACCTCCACAGCATCAGCATCAGCAACACCACGCGGCTTCTCCTGAAGCGGGGCCTACAGGTGCCGAAGAAGCGCCGCTTTATGTAAACGCCAAACAATTCCATCGGATCCTGAAGCGACGCGTGGCTCGTCAGAAGTTGGAAGAGGCACTTCGGCTCACCTCAAAGGGCCGTAAGCCATATCTGCATGAGTCGAGACATAAACATGCGATGCGGCGGCCAAGGGGACCTGGGGGAAGATTTCTAACTGCCGAGGAAGTTTCGCTCATCGAAAAAGGCGAAGGCGGAGAGCTGCAGAAGTATGCTCCCAAGGTTCTGGAGAACCTGAACAACCAGGAATCCGACACCTCAGGGCCAGCCAAATCGAGTGATTCTGCTGGGTCCAAGAGGAAATCGGGCGCTCTTGACGATGATGAGAGCACCCCTCCAATCAAGAAGGCCAAGGTCGAACCGGCTAAGGACACACCGAGCGGCGAGAGCGAAGAGGCGGATGAAGAGGACGAGGGCGATGATGAAGCATAATCGTCGCACAATATGAGACCGTGGAAGTCTTCGAGCCGTTCGAATCCTTCCAGGCTACCTCACGACTTACGCAGCGTTGATTTTCGATTCGATTCAGCACAGCACATTTGGACCAATCACGATTTTAATTTACAACAACCCCAACTCTCGTTTGTCGACACATCATGCAGCTCGCAGATACCCCCTTGCGTTGGAAGAAGAATGTTTTTTATGGGATCAAGCGTTGGCGAAAGTTAGAAAGATCTTCCCTCACTGGGACAAAAGGGACCCATTTTGCAGGGATAGGAAGGATATTTTGCATGGATTTGGGGAAGCAGTGACTATATCCCTCATGCTGAACGAATCTCTTTCTCCCTGTCAGCTTGCATACAGTATGTATTGATGGATATTGCATGGCGTGGGGAATCATTGTGATTGTAGGATCATCAGATGAGCTTGCCGCCGTGTTAGATAGCAATAATGGAGACTGGTCTTCAACGAAGGTGTCGCAGATTGCCATCATGTAGTCCATGTCAAAGCTATGGTAAAAGGCGCGATTAACATGTAGATTCATGTCGCAGTGCTGCTGTGTAAAGCTCGTGCCGGGCCCGGCTGTTGGAAGTCGGCCTTGGCGCCGCCTTGCTTGCTTTGCCGTAATTTCGCCACGACAGCAAACACCCGAAGCTGATGTGTCCCTACGGACCCTACCTCACGAGCGCAAGGGAATCCCCTCCTTCTTCCCTTATCAACCATCCAGAATGATTCTACGAAGCTCTTCGCCTCTCCTCATCTCCCTGTCCCTTCTCCTTTTGCAAGCATTATGGTTGACGGGACCCGCCTCCGCAAAGAAAGATGCTCCACGCATCACCAAATCCAAACTCGATAACCCTCCCGCAGCCCCACCTCTTTACTTCGAAGATTCAGATGTCATACTTATACTTGATAATGCTGGAAACGTAATAAGATCAGAGGATGCAGGCGAGGAGTGGGGCGTGATTGACGATGTTCCGGAAGGACGAGCATTGGACCTGGTGCTGCACCCCTACAACAACGAGATGGCATACGTATGGGGCAAAGAGACTACACACTGGGTAACCGACGATCGGGGCAAATCATGGCGGAGTTTTGATATACAAGGGTACCCTGTCCCATTTCGACCGCCCTTCAGCTTCCATGCGGCAGACAGCGACAAGGTGATTGTCAATATCTGTACTGAACTGTTTGTGTGCGATGAGATGGCTTACTACACGAAAGACGCCTTCAAGACTCCTCCCATAGAGATGAGGCAGGACACCAGGAGCTGCGTATTTGCTAGGTCAACGCCGCAGTTCCAAACAAGTGCAGATGACAAGAACGACGATCGAGTGGTCTGCGTTGTGAAGGGACGGTATGCGAGTATTTGGTCAACGAGAGACAACCGGCTGGTGGTCTCAGATGATTACTTCAAGGACGAGGAGGAGGAGCCGGTTCTGGAAGGTGACCGTACTGTTCAAGGGATCATCAACATCGCTGTCGTGAAGGGCTTTTTGGTCGCCGCTGCAAGTGCTAAAGGTACGGATGAGCTGGCGATGTATGTGACGGATGACGCGCAAACTTGGCACAGAGCTGTGTTCCCCAACGATCATAAGTTGGAGGAAGATGCCTACACAATCCTAGAGAGTACCAATTATAGCATTCAGGTGGATGTCATGACTACATCCCCGATCAATGCTATGGGGGTTCTCTTTACGAGTAACTCGAACGGAACCTACTTCACCCGGAATATTGAGCATACAAATAGGAACTACAAGGGCATCGTGGACTTTGAGAAGATCGCGGGTATCCAGGGGATCGTGATGGTCAATGTAGTGGACAACTGGGAGGACGTGGAACAGTCGCCCCTTGCTCAGAAGAAGATCAAGAGCAAGATCAGCTTTGACGATGGGAGGAAATTCCAGTCACTCACCACAGACGACGACGACGAGATACATCTCCACTCTGTGTCACAAATGACCAACTCGGGCAGAGTATTTTCAAGTCTGGCGCCAGGGCTTGTCATGGGAATTGGCAACAGAGGCAAATACCTCAAGGATTACGAAGAATGTGACCTCTATGTCTCCGACGACGCCGGCTTGACCTGGCGGAAAGCAGTGAAAGAAGCTCACAAATATGAATTTGGTGACAGAGGTTCGGTATTACTGGCTATCTATGACGAGGGTCCCACGGACACCATTCAGTATTCTCTCGATCATGGTAAATCCTGGGAGAAGGCAGACCTCGGTGACAAAGTTCGTGCCAAGCTACTCACGACCACGCCCGACTCTACCAGTCTCAAATTCTTCCTCATGGCTACTACCGGCGGAGGATCAGATCTGGAGCATATGGCAATCGCTATTGATTTTGCTGAGCTTCATGAACGAAAATGCAAGGACAATGACTTCGACCGGTGGCCTGCGCGCGTGGACGAGAACGGAGACCCGACTTGTATCATGGGCCACAAACAATGGTACCGCAGACGCAAGGCCGATGCCGATTGTTTCGTAGATCAAGAGTTCAAGGACCCTGTACCAGAGTTCGAGCCTTGCGCTTGCGCTAATGAGGATTTCGAATGTGACTACAACTTCGTTCCCAGCGACGATGGAAGCGAGTGCATTCCGGCTGGGACTTTGCCAGTGCCTAAAGATCAATGCGATCGTTCAGATGCCAAATACATGGGCAGCTCTGGCTTCAGGCTTATTCCTGGCAACGACTGCGATCGAGAAGCCAAGGGTGCTGTCGCGTTGGACGAAGAAGTAGAGCGGTCTTGCGACGATACCATCAGGCCACCCGCAAGTGGACAAATAGCAAAAGAGCTCTCAACTTTCCGTGCAAGACGCTTCGAAGAGTACTTCTACTTGGAGAGGACTGACAGGAGTACGGGTACCGACGAGACCATTGTCATGCGGACTGACGACCGTAAGGTTTATATTACTACCGATGCTGGTAAGACCTGGGATCAGATTCTCGAGGATGAAGAGATCACGGCCATTTACCCTCACCAATATTTCAATGATGTGGTATACTTCCTTACCGGCAGCAAGAAAGTATTCTACTCCGTCAACAGAGGCGTCACTATTGACCATTTCGAAGCCCCAGCCGAGCCCACTCGAGACAAGCTTCAGATCCTGAGCTTCCATGCTGACTATAAAGACTGGCTCATTTGGACTGGTGCAGTGGACTGCGATGGATCTAGCAAGAGCAATTGCCATAATGTTGCCTTCTTCAGTGAAGACAGAGGTGCCACTTGGGACCATAGATTGCGTTATGTCAACAAGTGCGAGTTCATCAAGAAGGAAGGCCGTGGAGGTAACGAGAAGCTCGTGTACTGCGAGCAGTACCAAGACGAGAAGCCGGACAACCCTCTGCAGCTGAAGTGGAGCGACAACTGGTTCGCAGACGATCACAAGCCATTCAACGATATCATTGATTTTGCCACCATGTCTGAATTCATCGTTGTAGCTGCCAGACGGGAAGATGACCGTGACGCTCTTACATGCCATACCAGCGTGGATGGCAAGACGTTCGCCGACGCAAGATTTCCGCCGAGCTTTGAGGTGCCTGCTCAGAAGGCTTACACGGTGCTGGATAGCTCTACACACGCCGTCTTCTTGCATGTAACGGTCAATAACCGCGAAGAGTCTGAGTATGGTTCAATCATCAAGAGTAACAGCAACGGCACATCCTATGTCATGAGTCTCAATGGCGTCAACAGGAATGGTCGGGGATATGTCGATTTTGAGAAGATGCTTGGCCTCGAGGGAGTCATTTTGGTCAATACTGTTGCCAACATCGACGAGGCCGATCAGGGTAAATCCAAAAAGCTGAGAACCATGGTTACGCATAACGATGGTGCTCAATGGGCACCTTTGCAAGCCCCATCTAAAGACGCTGAGGGTCGTAAATACGAGTGCGATCCGAAGGACACCTTGAAATGTTCTCTGCATCTTCACAGCTACACCGAGCGCCGGGATCCGCGTGCTACATTCTCGTCTCCATCAGCCATTGGTTTGATGATGGGTGTCGGTAATGTTGGCCAGTATCTGGGCAGGAAACCTGATGCAGACACTTTCATCACTCGAGATGGTGGCGTTGAATGGTACCCTGTTAAGAAAGGCAACTACATGTGGGAGTACGGCGACCAGGGTTCGATCATCGTCATTGTTGAAGAGGATGTTGCCACTCGATCTGTTTTCTATTCTCTGAACGAAGGCATCAACTGGCAAGAATATGTCTTCGCAGACGCCGACTTCACTGTTGCGGCCATCTCTACTGTTCCCTCTGACAAGTCACGGAATTTCATTCTGTGGGGTAAAGAAAGCGCAAGTGGCAGCAACGTTGCTACCGTCAATCTTGACTTTACAGGCTTGACGGACAAGCAATGTGAATTGGACGAGAAGAATCCAGAGAAGGGTGACTACCTCCTCTGGGAACCCAAGCATCCTACTCAGAAAGACAACTGCCTATTTGGACATGTTGCGCAATACCACCGCAAAAGACCTGAAGCCGAATGTTATAACGGGTTAGACATACAACATCTGCACAGCATCTCCCGAAACTGCGATTGCACGAGGGAGGATTTTGAATGGTAAGGCTATCATCTTCAGTCCCCTTAGAAACACATTCTTGCTGATACGTTTCTGTAGTGACTACAACTACGAGGTCGGCAATGACGGCTCCTGCAAACTCGTCCCTGGTCTGCCGCCCCCCGACCACAGCCAAGCTTGTGTCGAAAACCCGGAATTATTGTCCTATTTCACTCCCACAGGCTATCGCCGCACTCCACTCGACACTTGCAAAGGCGGCCAGGAACTAGAATACACATCAAAAGAAATACCCTGCGAAGGCCATGAAGGCGACTTCGACCGTGAACAGCGCAAGAAAGGTCTCAGCGGGTTCTGGTTCTTCGCGCTGGTATTCGTCTTACCGGTTGTCATCGCAGGAGGAGTCGGGTATTGGGTCTGGGCTAATTGGGATGGCAAATTTGGACGTATCAGGCTTGGAGATTCAGGCAGTGCGTTTGATGCAGACAAGCCATGGATCGCATGGCCAATTACGGCGGTCAGTGCTGTGGTTGCTGTGGTAGCTACGTTGCCGCTTCTGCTCGCGAGCGCGTGGAGAGGGATTACCGGGCTGTTTGGAAGTGGAAGGAGGTATACGCAACGGAGCGATTTTGCGAGAGGGGGAAGATACGCAGTTGTTGACCCAGATGAGGACGAGTTGTTAGGAGATGAGGAGGAGGAAGAAGTGTAGGATAGGATTGGAAGGGAAAGAGGACAGCGGCATTGTTAGGCGTTTCTGGTATTCAGGGAGAATGATAGGGAGCGTGCATTCCTTCCTTCCGGGATGTATTCTAGTTGTAGCGAACCTGAATATAATGGAGCGGTGCGTAGATACCAATCGTTTACGCTCAGCAGCTTCCACTCGTTCCTAGATATCGACAGACTGATCCTAGCTTTTGAGTTCATACCGACCGAGTCGAATCCTCATTCCTCAACACTCCTCTACTTCATACCATCTTTCCACGGGACATTTTCCCTCCATCCGATCCTATCAAGATCTGGACAATGCACTCTGAGCCAAGCCAAACCCGAAAGGGGTCTGGCCAATTCGGTCTTGACGACCGTTCCGTAGAGGAGCTCAAGGACAAGGCTATTGCTGCGAAGGGGCGGGCATACTGTAGGTGCCGTCTATCTACCATGTCTATACCTGTCCTGCAGAGCGTTTGCATCAACTTGAAAAACTGTTCGTCCGGTTCGAGACGACAGGATCCTGAGGCTGGCAGGATGTAAACTTGTTACGTTGGTGGGATCCCATCTAATACCTATGCAATTCTCCACATTGCCCAAACATTTACGCCCTTCCCGTTGGATCGTTGACGATTCCTCCTTCTTGTACTTTGTCGATCTATCAATGCTGTCTGCTCACCTGCATCCTCATGTACTGATCTCCGTGCACACAATATACGATTACATTATCCATGGGCTGATGCGAGGGCAGGTCCATACTCCCACTTCCGCGTCGGTGCCGCTCTGCTGTCCGAAGATGGCTCCATCGTCGTAGGAGCCAATGTGGAAAACGCGAGCTATCCCGTCGGGACGTGTGCCGAGAGATGTGCATTGGCCACCGCTGTGGTCAGTCGACGTTTTGTGTCCCATTCTCGTTGATCTCTTTTCCACGAGCCCACTTTGGCCTTGTTTACGTACGCTATCGCTCTCGCGAGAATTGGAAACCACGGGTCCACCCCTGCAGCGGTTTCTGTCCTTTTCGAACGTCAAGAGGGTAACGACGGGCGCAGACGCAAGGCCACTTATCCTTCAAAGCAATCGCTGTAGCCACAGACATCACCCCACCAGGTACGTGTATCGTCGGAGCAAGACTCCCTCCGTGCTCTTCTCCTCATCCCACAAGAACACAAGGGGACTGACCAGGCATGATAAAAGCGTCACCGTGTGGCATGTGCCGTCAATTGTGTGTCGCCGTCTCCTCCCACGCCTTTCTCCACAGCTTCACACCGCGTCTCTCACAACATCCACTGACCATCGAACACCAGCATCCGTGAATTTTGTCCCCTCTCGACACCTATATTCATGTACGACAAGGACGGGAACCGTGTGGTAAAGACGCTCGAACAAGTATGTGTGGACTGTTTTACTTGGCTCGAGCATGGGTCTGATACTGATTGGCGGTGAGTGCAGCTGCTACCCATGAGTTTCGGACCTGAGGATTTGAAGGGAGCGTGTTCGAGGTAGTGGAACGGTTAGGGTGAAGAGATGGGGAGGATGGGTTGAGCCTGTTGAACCGAAGGGGGTTGGTAAAGGGGTGAAGAGGAGTGGTGCACCAAACGGAGATGGGGGTGCACGGTTGTGAATGGCAAAAATTGATGTAGGTAACAGCGCTTGAGCTTTCAACGCTGGCCCATATGGAACCCAAAGGTCACATCAACCAAGGATGACCCGTCTACCAAAGCAAAGTCATAGCCACTTTATGAAGTTTGGGGACAATGACAGGCGGCTGTTCAAAGGTGACACTGGCGTAAGAACATCGCATGGTTTCGGCAATATATCCATCTATGCTTTTTTCATGCTCAACATTATCGTCGTAAAGCTCCTCCAGCAACACGTACAGACACTTCCCTTCCAACAAGCCTTTAATCTTCATCCCCACCCGCCTCTGTCCCCTCGATTTCCTCACCGTCTTCCTCCTCAAACGTCCCCACCGGCACCTCATACAATCTCAACAACGCCTTATTTGGATCCTTCACGAGGACGTATTTGCCATCTTTCATGTTCCGGCACATATCCACAATGGTCCGGACGATACCCCAGCCATTAGCGAGGTTGAGATTCATCTGCTCAGCAAATTTGCGAGGATCGTAGCCGACGACGCCGAGGATGACATGTCGGTCGGGAATTTTGGGGGAAGCTCGGGATACGAATCTGTCAGTAAAGGTTAGCAGATTGTGTGGCAGAGGTAGGCGGACGGTGATAACTGCTTACCCGAGTTTCATCACGTCTGCGCCAGCCAATATAGCTTGTGTAGCCCATCTCGCCAACTTGCAGCTGTTGTTCTTCATCTCCGTTGCTACCACCGCACCGCGCTGGCTCGTAAGTTTGGTCCTCCAGTCTAGAGCACCGCCGCTACCTTGTGCCTTATGGTCAAACTCGTTCAGTGCTTTCAGGGTGAGTAATTGGTCTTCGCCGCTGATATTATTCTTCACAACCGCATCGATCTCTGTGCGGACGATCAGATGCAGAGGATCTTCGTCTTTCTCGAGCGAGAGGTCGAAGCGTCTGTATTTGTAGGCTTTGGATGCTAAAGGTTCGGTCTCTTCTGACGGGTTGTAGAAGGGGTTTTCGTGCTGCATTTCCAACTTGCTCGTTTCGCTCTCCATGACGGTTTGATTCGCAAAATTGTGATTAATGAAGGTGGCCTCAAGCGCCAGTGCGCCGGGAAAATTGATGCTATCTTTATTGCCCTCGCTCGCTTCCAAAGGTGCATCCGCGGCATTCTCGTTTACAGATACCATATCCAGGGACGAGCCGTCTCGCTTGTCAAGATACAGTTTGCTCCCTTGCTTCGTAATGACTAAATCCCAACTGTAGACGGATCGGGGAGCGCACATGAGCATGGAGAGGATATTGTCGGTGGCAAAAATGGTGGCTTCGTCTTTTTCGGCCAGTTCTTGGATTATGGGATCTGAAGAGGTGGTGACATTGTACGCAGCGCGATCCACGACGTTGAGTTTTCGCTCCGTATTCTTGACAGGAGGCTTGTCGTAGCCGCGGTCATAGTAGTAGAGGAAGCCATAGCTATCGATGTCCTCACCGGCTGAGGTTTC
>NW_023502986.1:885000-887500 GCF_014066315.1 Letharia lupina
TAAATAATTTATTTTAGATTTATAAAATAATTAAGAAAGTAAATTAACTAGTCTAAGATTTTTAGAAAAATATAATTTTTCTATAGCGAAAAGTTAATAATCTTAATCTATAATCTATAAAAGACTTATAATTATCTTTAATCGAGGAGAAACGCACGTTTAGATGATTAAAAGAAAAATTAATTAAGATCTTAGTTTTATCTCTATTTATCGATAATATTAACTCTATCTAAGACGATTAATTCTTTAAAATAGAGTAGAAATTTAAGATTAATAGCGATTATTATCTTATTAAGAACTTTAAGATAATATATATAGTTTTACGACTTAGCGATAAGACTATATAATATATAATATATAAAAGACTTTAAAACTCTACTAATCTATATTAGTCTTTTATTAAAATTATAGATAAATTAGTTAATATCTATAAGAACTTAGATCGATATAGTAATATATTATATAATATATATACTTTATAATAAGAGACTTAACTCTTTATCGACTTCTATTTAAATCTTATTTAATTAAGTATTATTCTTAATATTAAGAAAATTTAAATATTAAAGAATTATCTTTTTAAGAAATTAAGAAAGAAATTAAAGAAGTTATAATAGATTATAAAAGATTATAAAAGATTTTACTATTTTAAAGATTATAAAAGAATATCTTTAGAAGCTAAATAACTTATAACGCGCTAATTATAAGAATTTTAAGTTTATAAAGATTACTATTAAATTAACTATAATACGAATATCGATAATAGTATCTACGATTAATATATATCTTATATTTATTATCGAGTTTAATTTAAGTATAATTATTACGTCTCTAAATATTATAATTAATTTAAAGTTAAGAAAACTAATATATTATAACTACGATAAAAAGAATTATTATCGAAAGAACTATATAATAACTACTTAAATTAAGATTAATAGAAAGATCTTTAAAAAAGTATAACTCTACGCGATAAAAATAAATAAAGAATTCGAAATTAATAACGTCGATATTACGAATAGCGATAGTTCTTTTTTAGATTTAAGAAATAAATAATCTCTTCTAAAGTTATAATAAGAGATATTTATAAAGTATACTTAATAGATACTCTTAATAACGCTTTAGCACGTTATCCTTTCTATATATAAGTTATACTTTTCTTATAAGAGAGGATTTATCTATTTAAAAACTCTCTTATAGATAGTAGATATATTAATACTTATATAGTTATAAATAAGTTCTTAATCTTAATAATATATAAAGTTTTATATCTAGAATTACTTTTACTATTATAATTTAAATTATTAAGAGATTATAATAGCTAGATCGTAAAATAACTAATTATATATTACTTATTTTTAACGATAATAGTAAAAGATTATTAAGAAGAAATATATCTAATATTAATTATATTATTAAAATATAATATAATAGTTAAGAAATCTTAAATAAATAAATACGAGATAGTTCTTAATATATTATGAGATAAGATACTTTTTCTACTCGATCGATATAATTATAATAATAATTAGATATTAATAATAGATAAACTCTTCTTTCTATTAACTCCGAAGCTTCGACCTCTTATACTATCTATCTCTTCACCTATTATATTAAAACGATAAAGTCTTTCTTCATCTATTTATAATAATAAAACTAATTTAAATATTTTCTTATTAAATAAAAATAAGAATAGTAAGAAGTTTAAGTTTACTAATATCGCTGAGATTAATATAGTAATTTATTATTAACTAATTCGTAAAAAAGATAATAAACTATTTATATTAATAATAAATAAAATCTATAATAACTCGCTAATACTATATATATCTCTTACTATATAAATAGCTTACAAATCTTATATATCGATTAATAAACTCTATTCTTACGATTTAGAAAAGAAATATAAAAGATATTATAGTTTTAACTATCTTATTTAGATTAATAATATTAACGAGATTAGTTTTAAAAAGATAAAATATAAGTTATCTTCGAAGTATTACGACTATCTAAATATTTTCGATAAAACTAAGATAAATATACTTCTCTTATATTATTCTTATAATTATAAATTAAAATTTAATAATAGTTTTAATAAAACGAAATTTCTAAAAAGTAAGATCTATCTAATATTAGAATATAAATTAAAATAGATAAAGAAGTATCTAGATAAATATTTAAAGAAGGAATTCATAATATTAAGTTACGTATTATTCGTTTTATTTATTCTATTCGCGGAAAAGTCGAATAGAGAATTACGTTTTTATATAAACTATCGAAAGCTAAACGCTATTATTAAAAGAAATTAATACTTAATTTTACTAATAGATAAGATTTTAATAAGAATCTAGAGATATAAATATCTTACTCGATTAGATATTATAATCGCGTTTAATAAACTACGTATATATTTTAATAGCGAGGATTTTATTATTTTTATTATCTTTCTTAAAGTATATAAGTATTAAATCCTTCCCTTCGATCTAATTAACAACTCGAC